>NC_142809.1:28220862-28432374 GCF_049724085.1 Artemia sp. Qi Xiang Cuo
ATGGAGAACAAGAATCTTGATGGTAAGTATATATATATTATTCTTGAATTATCATTAAAAAACAGAACATTTTCGTATAGTTACATTTAACTATCTTATCCTATTGATTTTCTGATTAATAACTGGCTACATGACCAATGCTTAATTCAAACGCTTTGTGACAGTTGTTCATGTATAGGCCATTTTGGCTAAAAAGGTTCTTAACTAGCTTTCAAAAATATCTCATACGTTCGTAATTGAAGAAGACATACCATTTTTTTCTTTTATCCTGCGTGAGCTTTGGTATTGTGGAGTGGGGAACGGGTCTCCCCATTAATATTCTGAATAAGTAACAAACGGACCTAATAATCAAAACTGTGTTGTTCTTTTTTATACATCGTGTTGGAACCCTTGGTCCCAGTTTGTTCAGATAAATGTCCCTCCCAGATTATTTCTTTTGGCCCCTTAATTATTTTCCTTCCCCGAGTAATAAATATTAATTTTCCTTTTATTTTTTGACGCCATTTTGGGTCCTCTTAATTGCGTAGTTGCTTAATAGACCACGAGGTAAGAAATTGCTCAGTTAAGGAGGTTGACCAGTAAGTTAGTAAGTCCTTGGATTGGCTGGGAAAATTCACCCACCACCCCCATTACCAAACTCGCGGCTGAGAGAGTTGGAGAATTGGAAGTGTGATTTTGTCAGTTCCGTTTTGCAGTTCTTTTATACAGCGTGTAGTGAATACAGTAAAACTTTTTTTATACTATGTACTCTTTTAACTTTTCAGCTTAGGTCGAGTCTAAAGAGATAGTTAGAAATCTTATCGGTAAACCTTGGCTTTAAATGTGGCCCTAGACCATCCGATCACGCTAGTATATACGGAACCGTTGGAGTAACCGCGGAAATCCCAATATTTTGGGGCCGACGAGGGATCTCCCCCTCCAGCAAGTGGCATAGCAACTCTTTGCGCCATTTTTGCCTTTAAAAGTGGTGACCCCGCACCATAAACATCCAATAAGTGGTGGCAGCAAGAAAAAGAGCTATTAACAACACTGGTAGTAAAAGAATTCTGCGTTTTCGAAGAGACGGGTTAATTTGGCCTAGAGAGTGGCCTATATGATTATATATATAGAGAGACAAAAATACGGAATTAATTAATAAGAAGGTCTATAATGGGCTGTGTACCTTGTTAGACAAAAAATAACGTGAAATTAATGAGTTGAGTTTACAGTGGGGGAATCTCCGTATTTAAAAGTATTACAGGGTTTAAGGACAGATAAGAAAACGTTGAGAGTTGGGTTATTATTTGAGTGAGTTGGCGGACTTATTGTCACTGAAGATATAATCTTCAGCGACGAAGGTTATAAGAGTATTGAGGACGGCAAATTAGGAGAGTTTGTCAGTTTGTGCGCACATTAGACAAGGAAGGTGGGAGGCACCTGTCCTATTGAGTAATCTGCCCAGGAGGAGATTATATTTAGAATAGGAGTATCCAGGGAGGATACATGATTGGTTTTACAGGGTAGTTCCCCTGTTTGAGCTTAGTCCAGCTATTTCACTAGTGGAATAGTCGCACGGTTTTTCAGTTTATTTTCTCGTCCAACCCCTGTTAATTCGTTTTTCGGATATATATTTAACTCGCATAAAACTGCTTGTTTTAATGTCCCTAATGAAGTCTAGACATTATTTGAAAAATTGTTGAACTTACCGGTTATTGACTAATTGAATAAGAGATAATATAATCAGAAAGAAGTATACGCGGTAAAATGAGAGGGTACGAAATAAACAAGGAAGAAATAATATGTGAAAAAACAAGACGAACTCATCCCACAGAGGCTCTGCCAAATGAAGGGGACTTGCGGGATAGAGATAAAACAGATATGGAACAAATGAATTCAGAAAATGAATTAAGAAGAAATAATGACAGACGGAATCAAAGTAGTCCGAGTAGAAAAGCAGTGTTAAATTGAGATCCAGCAGGGGCTCGCGAAAAAGTACTCAAATAGATATGACACAACAAATATTAAATTTCATGAAGGAAGAAAGAATACCTAGATAAAAAAAGAAAGAGGCTGATAGAACAGCCAGAGAACGAATGAAAGAGGCTGATAGAATAGCCAGGGAACAAAAAAAGGAAAATGATAAAAAAGCTAGAGAGAAAGAAGAAAGATATCACCAAGAGATTAAAAGAACCATGAAAGGCCTAATAGGAGCCCGCTTGGGAATTCCAGAAAGGGATATTTTATCACAACTAACTTCTTGGCTGTCAGATAGCCATAATAATTTGTCTAAGAATCAATCACTAAAAAAAGAAAATTACCAGACATTAAAAACTTTTACGGGAAGATATGCTACTTCGTTGACAAGGCGGGGAGGTGGACCAGCCCACAAAACAAATTGGGAGGCTGTGCCACCCTGTCGGAAAAATGAAATACTTGATACGCGAGTTCAAAATGTTGATAATCCACAAAAATGGGACGCAGAAGTAAAAAGACCAAAAAATATTGAAAATAAGACGCGCGAAATTGATTTTTCAGGAAAATTTGCAAATAATAGAAAATTGAAAACACTTTTAATGAATATGAGACGCTAACAAGTACAGGCCAGAATGAAGCGCTGACTGTACCAGAAAAAAAAGAGACGAAATTTATTGTACGCGCTTTTCCTCGGAAAGTTCGAGAAATTTTAGTAGAATATGAAAAACCAATTTCGGAATTCACTTCCCATTTGATGACGAAATATATGTTTCTGCGGTAAAAGTAAAGAGAAGTTAAAGGGAGAAAAGAGATATTAAACGGAGCTACAATGAAGTGATGCGGTCAAAGATGGTGGACACTGGAGTCCAAATCAGATTTAACAAGGATTTATTATTTTGCGCGAATGACAAAACTGAGAAAAGTGGAGATGAAAAGATAAGTGTAGAAAAAAGACAAACTTTGGAGATTCAGTATGCTGTGGAGAAAAATAAAAATTATCTGGGCTGTGCCCTAGCTAAAATAAATAATAGAGGGGACAAAGAGGTCCAAGACCCACAAGGAAAATTCCAAAATTACAATAAAACGGAAAAACTTAGGAGGGAGGAGAAGACCCATGACAAATTAAGAGAAACTACAGAAAATATTGACATAGAATTGACTTGTCAACAACGGGTTACGGAAAGATTAAAAGGCACTGAATTTTGGGTTGGATCGAAGAAAGTTGGGAAGGAATCTGATATTGGTCTGATCAACTCAAAAGAGGGTTTGTTCCTTTTTGAGGGGGAGGAAACCCGTGGGGAAGATCCCCTGCCAGAAGACGTGAAAGATAGCCCTGTTCCTCGATGCAAAACTGGCGGACAAGTTGTGATCCCTTTACTGAAGCCTTGTCTTTCCAGGCTTCAATATTATTTTAATCCCTCATCGCCGAGTATTATTCATTCGATTATTTTAGGGGATGGGAACCAGAAAAAAGCGATTCATGGTTCGCTCAGATTTTTATTTCATTTTCCTGAACCCTTATCGTTTTCACAGGCCTGTGTATTTTTGGCCCTAGACTATTTGAAATTATGCCAAGGGGCAATTTACTTTTTTATTGAGATGTGGGGTTGTTTCTACAGATGGAAATTAAGAGGCTAGTGCAGCCAATGTTTCACGATGGCTGGCATCGTCGAAAGTGCCAGGAACTGATTCTCTGCTCCTCTCAAATGTAGATTCGTGAGAGCAAGAAATTTTTTGTTTTTATTGTGCTGTGCACAATGAATTTCTACGAATCTATGGGACTTCAAATTTGAAAACCAAATGCAGATGTTAGACGATCTAGACCATGGTGGTCCTACAGTAGAGAGGTATTGAGGACGACCGAGCCAGAGCCAAGCGGAGGAAGCAAAGGCATTGGTAGAAGAGAAGAGAAACAAGTTTAGTGATTTTAAGTTTGGTGTTATTTATTTTATGTCTGAGTTTCCAGCCAATCCACCGGAGATGCGGGCCATTCATCTTAGGAAGGAGGTGTTGGAACCCTTGGTCCCAGTTTGTTCAGATAAATGTCCCTCCCAGATTCCTGTCTTTTGGCCCCTTAATCATTTTCCTTCCCCGAGTAATAATTATTAATTTTTCTTTTATTTTGTGACGCCATTTTAAGTCCTCTTAATTGAGTAGTTGCTTAATACACCACGAGGTAAGAAATTGCGCATTTGGGGATGGTTGACCAGTAATTAGTAAGCCCTTTGATTGGCATGGAAAATTCACCCACCACCCCCATCACCCAACTCGCGGCTGAGCGAGTTGAAGAATTGGAAGTGTGATTTTGTCAGTTCCGTTTTGAGTTCTTTTACACAGCGTGTAGTGAATACAGTAAGACTTTTTTTTTATACTATGTACTCTTTTAACTTTTCAGCTTAGGTCGAGTCTAAAGAGATAGTTAGAAATCTTATCGGTAGACTTTGGTTTTAAATGTGGCCCTAGAACATCCAATCACGCTAGTATATACGGAACCGTTGGAGTAACCGCGGAAATCCGAATATTTTGGGGCCGACGAGGGATCTCCCCCTCCAGTAAGTGGCATAGCAACTCTTTGCACCATTTTGCCTTTAAAAGTGGTGACCCCGCACCTTAAACCTCCAATGCATCGTATTTAAAATATATCTGGCTTAGACTCCACCTAGGACTGTCGTTCCTTTTTAAGAGTTTAAGCAGATTGAAATTTAAGCCTATAAGTTTTAAAACCGTGACATTCATAATTGAAAAAGACGTACCATTTTTTTTCTTTTATCGTGCGTGAGCTTTGGTATTGTGGAGGGAGTAAAACGGGGCACTCCATTAATATTCTGAATAAATAACAAACGGACCTAATAACCAAAATTCTGTTATTTTTTATGCATTGTATTTAAAATATGTCTGGCTTAGACACCACCTAGAACTGTCGTTCTTTTTAATGAGTTTAAGCAGATTGCAATTTAAGCCTATAAATTTTAAAACCGTGACATTCATAATTGAAAAAGACGTACTATTTTTTTCTTTTATCCTGCGTGAGCATTGGTATTGTGGAGTGGGTGAACGGGGCTCCCCATTATTATTCTGAATAAATAACAAACGGACCTAATAATCAAAATTATGTTATTTTTTGTGCATTATATTTAAAATATATGTGGCTTAGACACCACCTAGGACCGTCGTTCTTTTTATGAGTTTAAGCAGATTGAAATTTAAGCCTATAAGTTTGAATACCGTGACATTCATATTTGAAAAATACATACCATTTTTTTTATCCTGCGTGAGCTTTGGTATTTTGGAGTGGACGATTGGTGCTCTCCATTAAGATTCTGAATAAATAACAAACGGACATAATAACCAAAATTGTTTTGTTTATGCATTGTTTTTAAAATATATGTGGCTTAGACACCACATAGGACTGTCGTTCTTTTTATGAGTTCAAGCAGATTGAAATTTAAGCCTATAAGTTTTAAAATCCTGACATTTATAATTGAAAAAGACATACCATTTTTTTTTCTTTTATCCTGCGTGGGCTTTGGTATTGTGGAGTGGCCCAAAGGCGCTCCCCATTAATATTTTGAATAAATAACAAACGGACCTAATAATCAAAAATGTGTTATTTTTTTAATTTTTTTATCGTATTTAAAATATATCTAGCTTAGGCTCAATCGTTTTTCTTTATGCATCGTATTTAAAATATAGATACTTTAAACTCCAAGTGTGAGAGGCGTTCTTTTTTTTCTATGTGTTTAAGATGATTGTTATTTAAGCCTATAAGGTTATAAGTTACCTAGCGAAAAAACTGAAAATTAATTTTTATTCTAGGACATTGATGCTCAAAGTCCCGACCAAAAGTGTGCGAAGCTAGAAGCCGGCTCTGGCATCACTAACAAGGGGTTAATAAGATCTTTGAAGATGGCGAGGCCAACTGTAATCTTTTACGCGCCATATTCAGATAGAGAAGGCATTTATAATGAGCTACCTGCAATTTCTAACGTAAGTGTATTTATCAAATAACCCCATATTTTTTATTTTGGTTTATAGCTCACCTACAATTTTGCAAATTGCTTTTCAAACAACGTGCTAATCATTTAACTTTCACACCTTGATTGATCATAGATGGCATCCCTGTGACAAAGTTAAAAATAATACAAAATATATACAAAAAGTCGATCAGTGCGCCTCTTTGGCCTAATCAGATGCAGAACGCTTCTAGGTGTAACAAGCTTTGTATAAAAACCCGTCTTTGATTGCAGTTTCTTCTATACAAGAAGCATATTTTTCAAATGAATTTGAAGAAAATTCATATTTATCAGTCGCACATTTTTTAAATAACTATCGTTAAAGGTCTAGTTAAAAATAGGTTATCGCTTCCTAGTGATGTGTTGCCAACTCCGTAACAGATATTTTTATCGTACTTTCATTTATTTCATTCACATTAGCCAAACTTTACGTCATGTATGCCTACCAACTAGTAAATATGTACCGTGTTTTTTTCTGCTCAATTATTTTCAGTGAAATTAATATAATAAAAATGGTGAAATATAAAATTGGTTAAGCTGTCTTTATGTACTTTATATGATTGAAGTGGACAAGTATTCAGCCAATATAATGCTACGAGGAAAAGTAAGTTTTGACGAGGAAAAAAATTCGACTAGTTATTGACTTTATAAAATAGTGGATATTGCACATGGAAAATAAATCCTATTTTTTAAAATTAACATCGGTGAGTTATTGCCACCATGAGCTCAAGGAGTATTTATTTGCAACGAGCCTTTTGCAATCCTTACATGACCGTCAATGGACTTTAGAGATGATGATGCTTTAGTTGTTGATAATATGGAGTGGCAAAGGGGGTTTTTGAATGATTTTTTTGGAGATATGGCTAGCCTGGACGATTTAACCTGTCATATAGATATGGTTTAGGACCCGGAATGGACAAATAGGTTTATAAATGAGTATTGGGGGGTAGCCCCACAAGTGCATCTAAACCGGGTCCCAATGTTAATAATAATAAATAAATTCCAACACAAGACAATACAGGCTGGCTAGATCAGCTATCCTCAAATACCCTGGAATGTATACTCAGTGAATTAGGTGATGTCACACCGGGGCCAACTAATGAAATTGAACAGACTGGGGGTGGTGCTAGTGACAATTCTATGCCAGCCCCCACCATTAAGGATGACGATAGTAGTGACAATAAGACACCGGAATTTATATTTCTAGATTTTTTCCTATCTAACTCTGCCTTGCACCATACAAATGTCTACTGCGCAAATTTTGGTGACCCCTTTAACTCTTTGATGTCAGAGGATATAATAACAGACCTCCTATCTATTACTCATTCCTATGTTAACAAGATTCGAGTCGTTCTTGAACAACAGATGGGGGCGTGGGGAGGGAGGGACAGTTTAAAAGCATCCATAGCACTAAAAATATTTTTTTTTAATGAGAAGGCGAGCGAACTCTATTCAAAATTCTGGCATAAAGAAATATTAGTAATTCACCCGCATTTGACAAATTCTGAGGATGCTTTTTTAGATTGGGTAGGCAGCATTGTGACTAAACTAGATAATTATAACGAGGGGGTAGCGGGTCGGTTGTTTTATTCATAGAAAATTTAAGCGTTAATATATGTAGATTTAAAAAGGATTTTATTTTAAGAGGTGGGAATAGGGAGAAGGGTATAGTTTTAAAATATAGTCCAGATTTAGAGGGTTGTAAAGGAATACAACGAATCTGTTTCGATGCGAGGCTACAGTGTTTCAAATATGAATTTTTAATTGCCGCCTTTAGACCTCTGCGTGATAATACTTCTAAGAAAAAGTTGGATGAATTAGCAGTTAATGGGGACGGGTCAAAGTTTCCTAAAAGTAGATTTTAATTATTTAAATGGTCAACTTCCCGTAACATTAAGGGGGATAGATATTTTTGAGCGGGCTAATGAACATTTAAAGATTGATGTTACGGTGTTACAATTTAAGAAGGGCCAGCGCTCTGATATAAAGAGGGTATTATTTTCAGTGAGGGCTCCGTCCATTGAGTCAGTAAATCATTGGGTCTGGCTTCTATACACACCTCCTTCAGAGCCTGATTCAATAGGACATTTTAATGCAATTACAGACATTAGTGAGATTTTAAGTGAGGGTAAAAAACAGGGTGCACGTCACTATTGTCCAACATGCCTGTCCCGATTTTGGACTGATTTAAAACAAAAGTATCATATGAAACACTGTAAACGTCATGGATACCAGGCTGTGGAAACGGTTAGCGGTGATAGAGCTATCTTACGTTTTAAGAACTTTCAGAACACGCTCCTGCAGAACAATAAGATCGTTTTGGACTGCGAAGCGATACTCCCAGACGTGTATGATTCGTCAAATCCAAATCGTGTTAAAATAAACGAAGCCATAGGGGTCTCTTACGCTCATGCGCAACGAGATTCCAGTAATACCATGCAAGTGTTGGATGTACTTGAGTCGTTTGGTGGTGAAGACTTCATGCGCTCTACATTGACCAATCTAATTAAAGCAGCGAATAATGCAATTTCTCGCATTCGCTACATAAACTGCCCTATGCTCCTATCACCAGATGACAGATTGGCTATTAAAAATCGTAAAATATGTTCGGTTTTCAAGGGAGAATTTGGTGATGGTGTTGGGACTGTGGGAAAGAGGAATGTAATTGACCAAGATCATTTATGGAAGGAAATTACATCGGGAGGGGGTAACTTTAGAGGGGTGGCACAACAATCGTGTAATGTAAACATTAGACAACAATATTTCATGCTAGTTCTTATACACAATTCCAATTACGATTTAAAGTTCATTTTACCGGCGTCGGCCCACATTGAAAAGGGAGGAGTTGTAGATAACGCATTGATAGATGGTTCTTTTTCATATAATATCATACCTAAATCATTGGAGAGGATGCTGCTGCTAGAATTGATGTGGAAAACAGTTGACAAGGGTAACACGTGCCTGAATAAAATCCGTTTCTTAGACTCTTTCAGTTTCTTCCCCAAGTCCTTAAGTCAATTGATTCAGGTACAGAAAAGCGACAATTTTGATAGCTTTCCCCTACTTAAACAGCGCTTCCCCGATGATGAGATGCATGATTTAATAAAGTGTAAGGGCATATATGCATATGATTACTACAACTCTGCCTCAAGGCTAGATGAAGTGTCATTACCGCCTATGGAAGCATTTTACAATTCTCTTATGGACAGTCAGTGCACCACTAGCGACTATGAATTTTCTAAGAGGGTTTGGACAAAGGAGGGTGTACAAATGGGTGGGATTACTGTAAACTATAAATGGCCAGTGATGCACTGACTTTCCTGAACATTGTGTGCAAAAACACGGATAAAATCTATGGGAATTTGGGTTGGATTTAGGGTTTTGTTTTTCCACTCCTCATCTGGTGATGGACTTTATTCTTAAAATCAGCAAAGAAGGAATAGCTCTGATCGCCGACGTGGATCAGCATCTGTTTGTAGAGAGATCAATGAGGGGAGGGTATGTTTATCACGGGGACCGTATCATGAAAACTGATCTGGCCGGACAGCACACGGATGAAAAGTATGATGCAGTTTTTTTGCATATGAGTTCCCTTTATCTGTCGGCAATGTCTCACTACTGTTTAAAGTGTGGGAATTACAAATGGCTTAACAATCCATGTGCTTCGAATTTCCCCAACATTGCTAGCGTTGAGGACAATGGGGCCCAGGGATGGATTTTTGAAATTGACGGTGAAATACCCAGGGAAATCCATGACTCGGTAAAAGACTTTTTTTTTCCCGTGCATAAATAGGCCGGTAGGTAGGGACTCTCTGAGTCCCTACAATTTATCTTTAGTAGAGGATGGGAGTATGCACTGGGTGTCTTCAAAGCAAAAACTTATTGTCGACCTCAACTCGAAACAGAATATCTTTGTACATGACGTACTATTGAAACGGATGGTGTCCAATGGTTTCAAAGTCACAAAAATTCATAGAGCCCTCCAGTTTGATCAAAAGCCATACATGAAAACAATTATTGACACATTTGTCAGTAAGCGATCTCAGGCAAAAACGAAGGTTGAAAAAGAAGCCTATAAACTAATTTTGAACTCAGCCTTCGGTAAAGCGTGTGAAAGCGTACGAAACAGAACTCGTTATGATATTGTAACCAATCCTAAAGATTGTGCTCGAATCATTGCGGATCCAAACTTCACATCGTTCAATGTTATAGACTCTGATATGGTGCTCTTACATTGTAAGAAAAGAAACATTATTTTAAACAAAATATTGAAGGCGGGAGTGCAATAACGAAAATATAAAAAGCTCATGTTGTCATTTTATTATAATGTATGCAAGTTACAATGGCCAATTGAGGGAAAAGGTCAAGTGTATTACGAGGACACTAATTCACTCCTGTTAATAGTTAAAACTGAAAATTTGTTGAGTGATTTGGAAAATGGAGAGTACATTAGCTCACGAATAGACTATACCAACTGGAATGAATCCCTCTATCCAGAGCTACTGAAACACCAGGCCCCAAATCAATTGTCAATGTTAAAATCTGAAACGGGAAGCTATATGATATCCAGTGGTGTGTTTCCTGTGCCGAAGGTATACTGTGTGGAAAGGCACAACAAGGATATCAAACAAGTTTGCAAGGGGGTGCCTACACATATTGCAAAAAATAATTTCGATATGAGTGTCTATAAAAACTGTGTGGAACGTAATTTAGTCCCAAGAGAGAAAGTCATGGCAATTCGCTCTTTACAACTTAAAAACTACACAGTTAGAGTTGTGAAAAACGCAATGTCGGCCATATCAAACAAAGTTTATGTGCTTGAGGATAGTGTGAAGGTACTACCACACGGTCACTATTTAATCTCGGACCGAGTTGAATGTGTGGAGTATAGAAAGCAACTCATTCTAGAAAAATTAACTTAAATTCTTTAATGGTACAAGGTGGGTGGTGGGTGTTTAATTTTTTTTATTAAAATTAATAAATTTTCAATATGTGTTTGTGTGCAAGACAAAGAATTTACTTCTTTATAATTTAATTTTCAGTATACATAGTTATTTAATCCCCCTCCGGCCCCCGACCCCCGCCCACAGCACTTCCTAGCCGCCGCAGTGGCTGCCTCGGCCTTTGACTGCCACAGTGGCTGCCCCCAGGGGATGGGGGGGGATCTCAATGTTTTTTTTGTAAATAAAATATGTGATATTATTTTAAGTTTTTTTGCTAGTGTCTATTTAAAATAAATGTTGTAACTTTTTGTTATAATAATAAATAATAAATAATATTAATAAAAATATAAATAATATAAAAAAGAAAAAAAATAATAAAAAATAATAAAAAATAAATAAATAGATAATAAAAGAAGAAGTGTGTTTATTAAATATAAAGTGCTTTTTTTCATAGTACTTATTTAAAATAAATGTTTATGTTTATGTTTTTCTTAAAAATAAATAAATAAAAAAAAGTGTTTTTTTGTTTAATGTGCTTTTTTGAATTGCATTATTTGTAAAGTGCTGCTACTTTTATGTTAATATTAAAAGAAAATATGATTCTTTGTTGATTTTGTTCTCATTATTCTTGAACGGGGTAGCACTAATAGGGGAATTATTTAGTCATTAGACATCTACAGTCTACAGTTAGTTATAGGTGAACTGTTGAAGGGAACAGCAATATGTATCAATTTAAAACACCATTCAGATCGTTTCTTTGTGGTCCATCAATATTAGGTAAAACGACACTCTTAACTAAAATAATAAAAAATTGTGATAAAATGTTTATGAAAAAGATGAAAAAATCTAAGAATGCTACAGTATTTGGCAGGACTCATACGATAAAATAAAAGCAATTACTATATCGGGGTTGGTGCAGATAAAATTCGTACAGGAACTTGATGTTTTGGACATTGTTGAACCAAACTCTTGGCTGATTATTGCCGATTTAGCTGAATCCATTGAACAATGGTCCCAGGAAATGCTACAATTGTTTACCGTTCGCTTTCACCATGAGCAGATTTCCGTTACTCTAGTTCTACACAATATCTTTCATCAGAGCAAATGTATACGAAGACTTGCTTTGAACTGTACCTACTATATCATCTACAGAGTTGTTTGTGATTCTATCTCGCTAATAACTCTCGATAAACAAACATACCCTGGCACCCCCAAATTTCTACTTTCAGCGTATAATCAGGCAATTAATAAACCCTACAGCTACATTCTATTGGATTTTAATCAAAATACACCTGAAGATTTACGTGTAGTCACAGATAATTTTGACAATGAAATTACAGTGTATCTCCCCGTGAGCAGTAAAAAAAGCTATTAGTTGCCATCATGACACTGAGGAAGCTACATGAAAATAGACATTTATTATTCGTTCTAAGCACTTCAAAACCGCCATTTAGGAAACCCATACTTAAACATGGTATTGACTATGAACTCATTAATCTAATATCTAAACTTTTTTTAAATTTGACCGAGGGCAATGTTCAACTGCCAAAAGCAATTAAGCAACAGGCAAAGCAACATCGTTCCATTGTATGTGCATTGGCCTTTAAAAAGAAAGGAAAGAATATTAAAAGGAAACGTTTTCTTCAAGAGGGCGGTAGCTTTTTTACACTTTTACTGCCAATAATTGCAAGACTTGCAAACAGTTTTGTCTAGATGGGTAAACCCTATAAATGTACTCCAATAGAACTCGCTCTCTCGCCCGTGGAAAACTTTGAGGACAATCTGAGTAAACTCATTGACAATGAGAATATTTAGGAGTATTAAAAACTACTTTTACTTCAAGATAAACTTCACCGAGTGGACAAACACAAGCCCTATTATGCAAGAGCCAGTGTCAATGTGAGTGTCATTGATCACAAAAAAGATCCATCTCTTCAGGATTCTTCTTCTACTGCTGCTGCTGGAACAAAATTAAAGAAGGAGAAATTGAATTCAATATTGTCGTGCATCGGAAATATAAGGCCGCACTCATATCGTCAACAGAGTAAACGACTCATAACATATCTCAAGGAAATTGGTTAAGGTCATATTCAAGTTGATAAAAATGGGAATGGGATAAAAATTCAAGGTAAGAGCTATAATCTACTTGATTTAATCTATTATATGGTTACAAATCGTATAGGATTTTTATCATTTGATAGTCATCTATACAACTTTCTAAATACACTAAACTTCCCCAAAAGCCTTATTAGCAACAGGCCAAGTCTAAAAAATTAAATGATCATGGTCCTTCCTCGTCGACAATATTCAAACACGAAAAAGAAGAAGAAGAATATTTTAAATCAATCTTGGAAAATGCTAGTACGCTTAGTGGAAACATTGATTTGACAATGAGGAGGAGGAGGAGCACACCGCTGATAGCTAGACAAAAGCGAAGACGTATCAAGTCAACGTCACCACCATCATCACCCACTAGTATACAAAAGGGTAGTGGACGTTACGTGTTTACGTTCAAAATGGCTGAAGTTCTGAAATGTGTTTATGAAAATATTGGTGAAGTGGGAAGTTTAAGTTCCTCCACCACTCTTTCCAAAGTCACCGGTTTTCACAATAAAAGTGGTAAAAGACTATCTACAAAATGAATCAGGTTACACTCTACATAGAAATCATAGGCTTCGTTCTAATCATTATCTAAAAACTAAAGCCTTTTCCCCCTACATATAATGCAAGCAGATCTCTTAACTCTAGATGATATTCAAAGGCGTCACAATACACCAAACAAGCACATTCTACTTGCAATCAGTTTTTTAGTCGCTATGCATATGCCATTCCATTGCGGACAAAGAGAGGTGTTGGAGTTGCTCAGGCTATAGGAATTATTATTGAACATGATTCATATAAAAAATTCAAACGGATGGGGGTAGTGAGTTTCTTAATCCCCACGTCGAAAAAGTACTAATGAAATATAATACAATGCTCTATCACAGCATCATAGCTCTATCAATCCTATAAAGGCTGCATTGGCCGAACGATTGATAAGAACTATTCGACTTTTAATTTCAAGATATTGAAGAATGAAAAATACACCTGATTTTATTCATGATTTAGATAAAATCATGTTGATCGATAATCAACAACCCCATCAATCATTGTCCTACTCAACCCAATATAAGTTCATCATTCTGATCATGATACATTTGATACTTTTCTTAAACAATATTCCAGTGAAATGATTGTGAAGAAAAAATTCAATGTTGGTGATACTGTTCGAATTAACAGAACAACTAATTTTTTTGAAAAGGGTAACTACTTGTGGTTCACTGAACTTTTTAAAGAGGCAAAACTCCTAGACACCAAACCCATAACTTATAGTCTACGAGACACCAAAGATGAAGAGATTCTTGCCGGCTTTTATGACTATGAACTATAAAAAGTTAAAAGTAATAGTGAAATCTATCAAATTGAAAAGATATTAAAGACTCGTACTCGTAGGGGTAAGAAACAGTTACTTGTTCGATGGCTAGGATACAACTCTGATTTTGATTCAGTGTTGAAGATATTGAAAATGCCCAATGATTTTTATGTAACATCTATGTCCAACGTCTCCGATCCCCTCTACAATGACTTGAATAAGACAAGTGATTTTTGGACGAAACTCTCCCCCGCCATCAAATGTGATGACGGAAAGTATGAAGTGGCTCTTGTCGACTGAATTCTCAAAAATACCTATGATATCCTGAGAAAGGATCGTGTGTAGTATATGAAAGTTATACCAATCGACTGGTCACTCTTTGTCGAGTATGAATGGGTTGAAGCAGTTAAATCTAGTGAATATCAACAAGTCACATTGAAATATAAAGAATATGGTACTATGACTGATTTGGGCCGTACAATCGATAGAAAAATCTCATATCGTAGGAAAGGTACTTTCCATTTTAATTATTCAATGGAACACGATAGGATTAACATTACCTCACCTGTTGAAACTGAAATGATTCATCTCAATGATAATCTGAAAGAGGTTCTTGGCTTTAAACGGAATATGATCAGTGGCAAAAACGCTGGCACTGTTAGCGGAATGAATCATATTATTTTTGCTGATTATCCACCTGGTTTCGCCTCTGACTCTTGCGTATTTCTTTATGCATCCTTTGTGGAAACATCAAGAGTTGGTAATTCAAATGTCCCCCTCCTACGTGTTCTTGAACGAAAAATAGTCCATGAACTTGTTCATCACTATAATATTAAGCATCTTCAGTATGTTCCTTTAAACACTTCGTATTTGGAACTTTTTCAGTTAACACTAAGAACTGAATTTGGTGATCCTCTAGCAATATCAAAAGGTTTAGCTGTGATTACATGTCAGTTTTGACCCATCGTCATCATTGCCTAAAATGAACAATAGAAGAATTCCATTTGTCTGTCGTGATATTGACTGCTATGTTAGTGCTCTGGCTCCACGTCAAATAGGTCATGGACTGGCCTATTACAAGGGGCGTACTACAATGTCTGGCTATGGTCTTGGTAGCTGGTTTGCTAGGCTATTTCGTTCTGCACTACCCCTTGCCAGAAAATAGCTTGTACCTGCTGCATCAAATTTTGCTGCCTCAACACTACAGGACTGGGGTCGGGTAAAAATTGGTGTTGGTGAGCAATTAAAATCTCAGCAAAATGGGGAGGGATTAAAAAAGATACGTGGGCATCATTCACTCATCAGTCTCTACCCAGGTCGGAAGCGAAGGACATCAACAGGTACATTGAGGAATAAAACGAAGAATACCAATAAGCAGAAGAAGAAGAAAAAGATTGTTAGATCAAAGAAGGATTTCTTCTTTTAAGATGACCCATCTCCCCCACAAGGAATCGTATCCATAAATCACCTCCTGATTGAATCTATTCAATGCTGAAAATGTTGATGTCAGTGTCAAATGTGGCTACTATGAACAATTTCATCCTCAACAACCCCTCTCAGAAAATATACACTTTCAGATATTTTCCTATAAAGACTATTTCATTAATTTATCATCAACATTTATTGATTTAAATGTTGCGGTGAAGAAAAAGTCAGACAATACAACTACAACTGCTGCCGATGGTCTGTCCTATGAAAACCGTATCCTAAGCAACTTGTTCTAACAAATTAACGTATTCATTAATGGAACATTCGTGAGCACCAGCAATAGTTTATCCAACTATGCAAGCTAAATGCAATTTATAATGATGACTCCAAAGGCCTACAACGAGTTGTGAGGCCAGTTACTTGGCTATGAATACCGATCAGGTGTTGATACTGACGGTGAGTTAACTGCTGCTGTGACCCAGGAGCATCATCTAGTTGAAAAATTAAATCATGAGATATTAAATATAACCCAATGGTTACCCCCCAATGTCAAGTTTAACACAAAGTTACAACTAGCTCCATCGAATTTTATTTTGAGAAAAAGACTTGCTGCAGCACCTGATGCAAATGCCATTATCACTTCGGCAATTTTTAATGTTCGATAACAACAGGTTATGAGCTCTGTTGCATTAGCAGTGGAAAAACTAAGAGCCAATGGTAACAACATCATACTTCTTGTTCCCCATACAATCACCAATCAACGTCACATTGCCACTGGTTCTCGTAGTTATACCGATCCATCATTTATCAATGGAGAAATCCCATCAAAACTCAGTTTGGCCTTTGTGAAGAGCGCCAGTGCCGTTGGATCCTGGACTGCATCCCCCATTATTTTAATTTTTTAGTCTATCTAGCTTTGTGTGCAAGGTGAATTGTATCTTACTGTACACTCTATCATTTGATAAAAAAAAATCCTATACAACTCTGTTTGAGTTGACCATGCAATCCCTAGATCATGATTCCCAACTATTTGAAAATGGAATAACCAATTCAGTGTTTTCAAAAAATCATGGTGTAATTAATTTGGACCTGTCTGGCACCTAGGATATGAGCGTAGTACAAACGGGTAATGTACGTTTAGTGTACACATTTGCCAATGCTTTGACTGAGAGTATCACGCTAATATCATTGAGTCAATTTGAAACAAATTGGTTATAGTGTTCTACTAGTCCTAGCACCATGAACACAAACCAAATAATCAGCTTATTTAATATGGATCTATACATGTCCCAATACAAATCCTATTACTTACCATCAGACTTCATTGAAAAAATTCTAAGTGTTAACAATGCCCTAATCATTGTTAATAGCAGTCCATCGACTTTGAAGATAAGGCATTGGCTGTGCATCTTTCAAAGAGCGAAGAATATCGAATTTTTTGATCCTCTTGGTCTATCATATAAGTTCTACACTCCACACATCAGCAACTTTATAGAGAGCAGTGGGGAAACTATTATTCAAAATCTGAGGAGAGTTCAGTATTTAACGACTAAAACATGAGGTTGTCAAGCACTACTCTGTTTTAGGTTTAGATGTCATGGCTATACCTACAAGCAGTTTCTCTGTATTTACGTTGACTTTCCTCGATTGAACAACTTTCTAGCTGAAAATATACTTTGAAGTGTGTTTAATATATATTTTAGTGCCCTACCAATAAAATGTTCTAAAAATGTATGTAAAATTGTTTATTAATAAAAATAATCTATATACATGATAAAAACGTCTTTTTTACTCTTTAGATTTCATTTTCTACTACGTTTGTCGAGAACAACTAATGCTGGTAGGTAATCTGAATTCACTGTATACTGATCCTGATGTGCTGCAATGTCAGGTTCACAATTTTTACAGTATAATGTAACTGCACTCTTAATCAGTAATCTTTTATTGACAAAAACACATGACAAATAAATTTCCAAACTGGTCGACGGAGAGCAGGACTCGATGTGTCGGTCATAAACAAATATAACAAAATGCCGAAATAACAAACACAGGATATAAGAAAAAAACAAACATACAAGGTAGGAGATAACAGTGGAGGCCATCCCAAATGACTTTACTCTTTTTATCCTACTTTAATTTAAAATTAACTCTTCTATAATAATTTTATTTACTGTCCGCTGTGACCGCCCAAAAATCATGAATTTAGTTTTAGAAAAATTTGGAGCTAGGTAGTTACAAGCAAACCATTTATTCAAAGATTTCACTGCTACCACCATTTTCTCAACCAATAAAGATGGGGTTTTAGTTTTTACTGTTACCGCTGTATCATCTGCAAAAATTACTACTAAGCTACTATCTTGGGGTAAACACCTCGGAAGATCATTTATGTAAATAAAAAATAATAACGGTTCTAATACTGATCCCTGCGGGACTCCAGCATCATCAATAGTAATATGACTCGACAGGTACTCCTTTGTTTCTACCTGAAGTTTTCGACCATGCGGGTAAGATTTTATCTAAGATTTTAGATATAGACCATTACCTCTAATACCTGTATTATAAATTTTCTCAACCAACATTCCTTGGTTTAGCGTGTCAAATGCCTTTTTTATATCATAGAAAAGAGTAGACACATGATTATCATCATTTAGTGAATCATTAATCTCTAAACTTAGTGCAGCAATAGGTTGTTCAGTAGAATGACGGGACCTGAATCCAAACTGATTTTTAGTATATAAATTCCTTTTATCCAAATACGAAACAATTCTTTTTTGAATAATTTTTTCTAAAACCTTAGATAATGGAGGAAGAATAACTATTGGTTGATAGTTGCTTATATCTGTCTTATCATCTTTTTTATGAATTGGAATAACTCGTGCAGATTTCCAAACTTCTGGAAAGATCCCTGATGATATAGATGCATTTAAAATGTGAAGCAACGGAACATGTATTACAGAAGCAATTTCTTTAAGAATATTTGTGGAGAGTCCATCTAGACCTAGGGAATTGCCACTTTTTAAATTCGTAATTACTTTCTGGAACTTACCGAAAGTAACGGGGGCCAGGAACATACTAGAATTTTCAGATGGCGGGAGATAATCTTTATATGAATAAAACGGAGATTCCGGGGAATTCGGTTCAGCATTAGTGTTAATATGAGAAAAATAATTACAAAAATAATCTGGAACAATATCCTTCCCCTTCAATTCAACTCTATTTTCATTTATGATCACTTCAGGGTGTGGTGTCTTAGTATTATTTCCAATTTTTTCCTTGATTAAATTCCATGGAGTCCGAGGTGAATCAGATTTTTTAAATGAATTTTAATAATAAATTTGTTCACTTGTTCTAAGAATTTTAACCAGCAAGTTTTTATAATTTTTGAATCGTTGTACATTATGAGCTGAGGGATATTTCATTTTTATCTTATACAGTCGAGTTTTTTCCGTGTTAGATTTTAAAATTTATACACTTATCCAAGGTTCTTTTGGCGAGGTTCTTTTCTGATATGTATTTTTAAATGGGCAGTAAAGATTCAGTTTTTCATTCAAGATTCGATAAAGTATATCTAAGGAATTATTTGGTTCATTCTCATTAGTAACTTCACCCCAATCTATATTACTAGGATTAAATTTCAGTTCATTCATATTTACTTGTGAGAAATTTCTCCTCTTCATAGGATTTTCCTTATTGACTATCTTTTGCACTTTGAAATCAGACATTAAAATACAGTGATCAGATGTATCTTCCATAACCACGAATGTAGCCTCACATGAAAGAGATGCAAAAATGTTATCAATCAGAGAAAAAGAAGTATTTGTTATTAGTGTCAAAATAAAGCATACTGGGTTCATAACATGAGAAAGGTTACACTCTAAAAATTGAAGGACAATTCGTTGCTGGCTAGATGGGAGACATCCTATCAAATCAATATTGAAGTCCCCAAGGACGAAAAATGGCATTCTAAGATGTGATATTACGCTTAACATATTTTCAAATTTATCAATAAAGTCTGCGATACTAGACGAGGGAGGGCGATAAATTACAGCAATTAAAAATGTTTCATTATTTGGTAAAAAACATTCAACAATACAGCTTTCAAAAGTCATCTCAGTATTTAGATATAGAAATTCTTCTTTCATCCGTGCCGGAATTTAATTTTTAACCAGTATTGCTAAAACAACTTGCTTTTTTCGATTCCTGCTTACATGAAAAGATTGGAAATCGCTAATATTAGTTTTATTTGCCGAACTTTCATCTGAAAATGTTTCGCAAACTCCAAGAATATCCGTACCCGATTCAAATAAAAAATTCTCAATTGCACCTTGCCCGCTCCTCCATCCACGACAGTTCCAAAAAGATATTCTCCTCATATTTGGTTTTTATGAACTATTTCATGAGAAAACAAGTATTTATTTGGGGGAACTAAAAAAGAGTTTAAAATTTATTATTATCATGGGCTAGGGGCGCTTGGAATACATTACTAAAAAGGCCTGAATTCCTTTCAAATTCTTCCAGCCTAGGTACAGGGATCACGTGAACTTGACTAACCATTATCGTGTATTGAACTCACGCCAAGGAGCACCTCCCCATGCCTCTCCCACAAAAAAACTAAAAGCCCTAAAACTCGGACAAAATTGGTTTATTCTCGTGGACGATATCATGTCATTCAGATACGAGCCCCTGTAATGTTAAATCAAACCGTATCGGAAAAAAAATAAAATTAATATATCACAAAGAAAATATTTACTTATCAGCTAAGTGATGTTAATTGACCACACAAAGAAAAAGTCAATTTGGTTTTACTTGGAACCAATCCATCTTTTTCTTCTCTCCATCTTGGTCAATATAGCATAGGATTGGTGGGACTACTGGAGGAATCCAAGCCTGAAATTCCATTTGTTTCAGTTCACATTTCCTCTTCAGGAGGGGTGAGTGAATTTCTCGGACAGTCTTGCTCACATCGTCGGATAAATACACTTTATAGAATACCGGAAAATTATCCTTGCAGGCTTTTTCCCTAAAAGCTTGATCGCGAAGTAGTTTGTTTGCTTGCAAAACCGGAAACTTATCTTTGAAGTTGTGGAATTGGATTTTCGTGAATTTTTCATTTAATTCAGTGACCCAGAATTCACATTGAATATGTAATTTCCGCAATAATTCACCAATTGTTTCCACACCCTCTTCTTTCGTCAAACACTTTAAATTCCAGGCTATGACATTCCTTCGTCGGTCAGCATTTTCTATGATTAGTACCTTATTTTTTAAGGGTCCAAGGCTGGGGTTATCATAGGACTGGTTCGCTGATAGCCGGAGGTCCTTAACATCCTTCTGTAGATTAGCGATTGCGTCATCGTGAACTTTTTTGGAACTTTCCAAATTTTGGGTCTTTGATGATAGATTACTTATCTAACCTCTGATTTCTAACATTTCACTTTTCAGTCCTTGTATTTCTGCTTGAATGTTTGTCACAGTTGATAATATTTGTTTAATATTTGTTGCGAGGCTTTGAATTTGTTCGTGTATCGTTGCACTATTAGTGGATTCTAGATCCATATGTCGTTTCTTAGTTTTCCCCATTTAAATTGTTAGAGCAATTTAGAAAAAAACCAGCCGAGGACACAATCACACTAATAACAATTAGTTTATAACGTCACAACAGGTGTATAATTCAATTATATTTAAGTTGCTATATCGATAATCAATTATCAATTATGTCCATTTAAGTTGTAAGACCAAATTAGCACCATCCAAGGAGATAATCACATTAATAGCATCCAATTTAATACGTCACAACAGGTGAATAATTCACTTATATTTTAACCGGCTCTAATGAAACGATGTTATTCGGCTGAGAGCATTGAATGAACTGATCATATCTCTTTGTATAGTCAATGATACTATTTCATTCATTTTATAAAATTTGCATGTTTTAATTTGCTGATTTGAAGTAATCTCACATACAGTGTCCTCAAGTGGTAAATCACATTCCGTAACAGCCAAACAAAAATTAGAAGGCTCATATTTATAGTAACCATTGTATTCACAACGATGACGTAGAAACCAATTTCTTTTTCTTAGCAATAAACTAAAATCACGTTTAGGATTCTTTCCAATCATACCAGGATATGTATTCTCCCATTGATTACATTTATCATTGTGGCAATTAGAGCATAAGTGTCCTCTAGGATGAGAGTCACACACCCCTTCAAGACAGGAATTACAACCTTTAATTTGTACAGCATATCCTCTATGCAATTTACACGGGTTGCATAATCTGCACTTTTCATAATACTCATTAATCATTGTACAATTCTCACATGATGACCAGCTGCCCTGTGTATATATGCATAGTGGACATGCATGGAACATTTTTTCATGTGTTGACACTCTCACCACCAAAATGAAACTGAGCTATGATCAACAAATTGAGTGGGATAGAGAGAGAGAGAGAGAGGAGTAAATCCTCCTTGAACAACATCTTTCTCGTGAAAAAATCATAGTCCTAAATTTCTAAGCTAGTGTGTGTGTTTAAAAGCAAATCCAAAATAACATTTTGTCTTGTCGTGATTAATATGTCAATAAATTGTGTAAATGCCTTTGGACCACGACGTAAAAGCTTCATGCAATAGTCTAATGACGGAGAATCAGTTTTCATTATATCGACAAGCATTCCCTGAGAAAATATCTTCCTTTGAATGGATAACTACAGAAAATCATTATCTAGAGTCAAAGTTTTTCATAAACACAAGATTCCCTATGATTCGCTCCTTCTCAAATCTATCAATTTTTTAGAGTCCTAACACTCTCACAACCAACTTCAGACTAACCATGATTCTTTTTCTACTCTAAAAAATATACGCTAGCCTACTATAGAAAGAAAAATATCTTCGATTTAGAAACAATTTTATTGAGTATAATTACAACAATAATAATCACTGATTCAATTTGTTTTCCTCAATATATTCACTAGTGCATCTAATGCAGATTAAAGTCTATTTATATGCACAATGTTCAGTTTCGCTGCAAAGCATAATTGCTCCTCCAATTTAAATTTCCTCAATGATATCACATATCTTGCAAACATATCATCCCATTCAAGGCTTAGTATCCTCGTGTTATTTCCTCTGCCACATTTGGTACTCTTATTTCCACTGCCACATTTGGTACTCTCGCCCTTGTATCATTGCTGCTACCTAGATAATTTCTTAAACCACATTGGCCTAGTAGAGTTGTTTGCTAGTATCCGTCGATGGCAGTTCATATTTTTTTTTGATTTTGTGCAAATCACGGATATTGGTGAATGACTTGCTTTTATGGTTGTTAGGTATTTGGTTTTAATTCTCTTAATTTTTGGCTTTTATTGAATTTTGTTCATCTTTTGAGTTTTTGGTTTTTTCTTTGGTTTTTTGGTCCTTTTCACATTGACTTTCCGCGGTTGTTTTTTGTTGTTTTTTTTCTTCGGCACTTTCCTTGTTTACATTATTTCCTTTCACGCTGAAGAAGAGAGGCGTTTGTCCTCTCGAAATATTCGCTTTGTTTTTTCAGCATTTCCATTTGACCTATAAAAACCCCATTTTTGCTCGTTTTTCTTTCTTTATGTTTTGCTACCTTCTCCAACATCAAGCTTCAATAGTGTAAATGTACCACTCATTTTCTTTGCTAATATCGTCTCAAATAATAATAAACTATTCTCTCTGAATTCAATTCTCTTACTAATATGAACCACAATGAAAATCACTCCTTATATTTGAATCCGATTACTAATCAGGTTATCGTATATGGAGTATCCTCTGTATCCACTCTCTCTGATTGACCCATAAAATGGGTGTTGCCTCAGAAACCAGTCTGCTAAGGCATATACCGCTCATTGTAATAGATGAATGACCGTGGTAAGCCATGTACCGGTTAAACTGCACATATATTCATGTCCCAGGCCTTGTCCCTTCTGCGTCAACTGATAACATACTACTATCCTAATCTTGTAAATTTTATTGTTATAAATGTTTACTCCTCAAAAATCTCAAGCACACTAGTCACATCGATATTCAAGACTTAACAAATTTAAAATAGCAAGCTGCTTTTTAGCAGCAAGGATATTTTTTAAGTGACCACTAATAAAGAATGAGTTTTCTTCTATAGGTTACTTTGGACCGAGGATGGTTCTTTACTAGAAATTACAAACAGGAAAAATCCTATGGCTTTTTCTTAATTGGAATAGACTACCTGGCTACAAACTATGATTATGACGTCATTGATCAACCTTTAACATGAAATATGCAGTTTTTGGTAGAAAAATTAATTATATAAAACAAATAAAAATTATTTGTTTTAACTACAAAAGGTTTTTAACCCCAATAATTTCCTTTAAATTGAGCCATTGAACAACTCTCTACGATGTTCCAGTGCCAAGCTATCTGTATAAAAGAAAAAAGAAAAAAAAGATGCCGTTTAGGCAGAATGCAGTAGTAGCTGCCACTTTTCTTGACTTTCAAGCCAATATATTTCCCTTTCTGTTCAAGCCAAGGGACAGAAAGTTTCCTAAATAAGGGTTTTGAACAAGGCGGTTCTAATGGTGTACTTTTGGTTTTGATCTGACTTTTTTTTTTAGGAGATAAGGGTTTTTATATTTCTTAACATTGGACGTGATCATCTCTTGCTAGGTTGCTAGCTACCGCTGCAACCCGGATCTGTCTCATGTTGGTATCAGAGGCAACGCTTTAGCGTGGCTTGTATTAAAGACCATAAGGCTTCAATGTTTATTATTATTTTTTCCCCAGAGGCGCTTCACATGGAAGGAGTGGTCGTATAAACTCCGCCGGGGGGGGGGCTCATTCAATAGGAAATCGGAAATTCTAGTGCTATTTTTAGGATTTAAAAGTGATTGGGGTCAAACCCCCCCCCTACGTCCTCTTTTACCCAAATTCATTCAGGCGAACTTTTGAGATAGCCATTTTGTTCAAAATAGTCCAAAGATCAGATATACTCCAGAGTAGACAAAACCCCCCAGAGCCCGAGGGGAAGTGTTAAAAGCTATACCATGGGGACGTATAAAATTTTTATAGAGGGGGCGGTCATATAAACTTCGGAAGGGGCTCATTTGATTAGAAATCAGAAGTTATAGTTCCCTTTTTAAGAGTACCGTCTTTACCCCAAATACAACGGATATAAATTTTTAGATAGCCATTTTGTTCAAAATGGTCCACAGATCATATACCTATTGCCTCTGGGGTTGATATAACTCACCAGAATCCTCAGGCAAGGGTTGTAAGCTATGCTCCGGGGCATACAAAGGTTTTTATGCAATGGCTGGTCGTATAAGCTTTGACACTCAAAGGGTGACTCACACACTCATATCCTGGTGGAAGAAGTGGTCGTACAAACAGTGGAGGGGGCTCATTCAATTGGAAATCGGAAGTTCTAATGCCCTTTTAAGAGTCATATGTGATCGGAGGGCAACTATCCCCTTCCTATTTTGTTCAAAATAGTCTAAAGATCAGATAACAAAAACTCCTGGGTCGACACCGCCCCCCCCCCCCCATAGCTAGAGAGCAAGTTTTGTAAGTTATGCCCCAGGTGCATGTAACGTTTTCATGGAAAGGGTAGTCATGTAAACTTTGAAGGAGGCTCATTTGATTGAAAATTGAAAGCTCTAATTCCCTTTCTGAGAGCCAAAAGTGATCGAAGGGCAACTAGCCACATCCCCCCACCCTCTTTTCCCCAAATTCATCCAATTGAACTTTTAAGATAGCCATTTTGTTCGAAATAGTCAAAATATCATATAACAAAGCCTCCGGGGCTGAAACAGCACCCAAAGTCTGGGGAAAGGGTCGTAAGTTATGCCCCAGGGGTATATAAGGTTCTTATGGAAGGAGTGGTCGTATAAACTTTGGAGGGACTTATTTGGTTGGAAATTCAAAGTTCTACTTCCCTTTTTTAGAGTCAAGAAAGTGTTCGCATGGCAGCTAGCCCCCCCTCTCCCCTGAACTCCCCCTGTCTTCCAATGCATCCGACTGAAATTTTGTTTTTCAAAGAAAAGTAAAGAGCCTAATTAAACTATTTCCTGATTTTCCTTGTTAAGGGAGATATCTAAAATTAATTGGAGGACTGCAAGCCTCCCCCGTTGCCCTTTTGGATACCCCTCCCCTAAAAACTAATATAAATCTTTAAAAGGTAACTTTGTTCAAAATAGGTGAAAATCTAGTAACTATACCTCCGAGGATGCAATGCCCCACGAAACCCCTAGGGCAATAATTGTACACTATACAATTTACCCTTTTTAGTTGCAGGAGTTCTCGTTAGGAAAAGGGGGAATGTTTGATTCTGATTGTGTTCGATTTTAACTTCTTTAAGTACATGTTTTCGATAATTATAATCATAATTGTTTTATTTTTCCCCAGGGGCACTTCATATTGAAAAGTTCAATTGGAAATCAGAAGCTCTAGTGCCCTTTTAAGAGTCAAAAGTGATCGAGGGACAACTAGCCTTCCTTGTGGCCTCTTCCCCAAACGCATCCAATCGAAATTTTTAGATAGACATTGTGTTCAAAGTTATCCAACGATAAGATAACAATAACTGCTGGGCCGACACAACCCCCAAATATTGTAAACATGGGTCGACACACACACAAATATTGTAAAATATGCCCCAAGGGTATATAATGTTTTTAGGGAAGGGGGGGTCGTATAAAATTTGTAGGAGGCTTATTTGATTGGAAATTAAAAATTCTAGTTCCCTTTATAAGATTCAAAAGTGATCAGAGGGTAAACCCCCCCCCCCCCCCCCGAAACACCTTTTTTTCTCCAAATACATCCGATCGACATTTTGAGATAACCATTTTGTTTAAAATATTCCAAAGATCATATAGTAATGCCTCCGGGGGTGGGGCAGTAATGCTCCAGAGCCTGAGGGTGAGAATTGTAAGTTATACCCTGGGGGCATATAAGGATTTTATGAAGGAGTGGTCGCATAAACTTTCACACTCACAGGGGGGGGGGGCTCACACACACTCAGACTCTCACTCATACCCAGGTGGAAGAAGTGGTCGTATAAACTCCGGAGGGTGCTCATTTGATTGGAAATCAAAAGTTCTAGTGCCCTTTTAAAAGCCAGAAGTGATAGAAGGGCAACTAGCTATCCCCCACCTCTTTCTCCAATGCATCCGATCAAAATTTTGAGATAGCGATTTTGTTCAACATAGTCCTAGATCAGATAAAAAAAAAATTCCAGGGTCGACACAACCCACCAGAGCACAGGGGCAAGTGTTTTAATTTATGGCACCGGGAAATAACAGCTTTTTATGAAAGAGGTAATTGTACAAACTTTGGAGAAGACTCATTTGACAGGTAATTGAAAGTTATAGTTCCCTTTTTAAGAGTCAAAAGTGATCGGGGATGAACTAGTTTCCCAAACCCTCTTTCCTCCAAATAAATCCGATCAATATTTTGAGACAGCCCTTTTGTTCAAAATACTCCAAAGATTACATAACAATGCCTCCGGGGTTGAAACAATCCCCCAGAGCCCGGGATTAATGATAGTGTTATTCTCCGTGGGTATATAAGGTTTATATGGAAGGGATGGTCGTATAAACTTTGGAGGAGGCTCGTTTGATTGGGAATTGAAAGTTCTAGTTTCCTTTTTAAAAGTCAAAAGTGACCGGAAAGCAACTGGTCCCCCATGCACCTAATCTTGCATCAACTAGCCCTCTTTTACCCAAATGCATCTAATCGAAATTCTGAGATAGTCACACATTGTTCAAAATAGTCCAAAGATCACATAATAATGCCTCCAGAGCCCGAGGGGAAGTGTTAAAAGCTATACCATGGGGACGGATAACAATTTTTAGAAGGGGTGTTCATATAAACCTCACAGGGGGCTCATTTGGTGTGAAATCAGAAGTTATAGTTCCCTTTTTAAGAGTGCCCTCTTTACCCCAAATACATCTGATTCAAGTTTTTAAATAGCCATTTTGTTCAAAATTGTCCAAAAATCATATAACAATGCCTCTGGGGTTGACATAACCCGCCGGAATCCTCAGGCAAGGGTTGTAAGATATACCCCGGGGGTATGCAAATGTTTTTATGCAATGGATGGTCGTAAAAACTTTGACAATCTCAGGGTGGCTCACACACTCACTCACACTCATATCCAGGTGGAAGACGTGGTCGCATAAACATTGGAGGGGGCTCATTCAATTGGAAATTAGAAGTTCTAGCCAAAATTTTTAGATAGCTCTTTTGTTCAAAATAGTCCAAGATTATATACTAATGTCTCCGGGTTTGAAACAATCCCCCAGAGCCCGGGAGTAACGATTGTAAGTTATGCTCCGAGGGTATATAAGGCTTTTATGGAAGGGGTGGTCGTATAAACTTTGGAGGAGGCTTATTTGATTGGAAATTAAAAGTTCTAGTTTCCTTTTTAAGATTCAAAAGTGATCGGATAGCAACTAGTTACCCATGCATCAACAAGCCCTCTTTTACCCAAATGTATTTAATCGAAATTCTGAAATAGCCAATTTTTGTTCAAAATAGTCCAAAGATCATATAACAATGCCTACAGGGTTAAACAAATTATTAGGTAGCCATTTTGTTCAAAGTAGTACAAATATCAAACAACTATGGTTCCGGGACTGGCAACCCGCTAGCCCTGGTAGGAAAAAAGACATTAGCGCCACCAATGCAAAAAGGCGATTTTTCTCGTTGGTCAAGGAGAACTGTAATTCTCCTACACATGGTTTTCGACCATGCTGATTCCAATGGTGCACTTTTGGCTTTGATCTGATGCCATTTTTTAGGGGTTTGAGGCTTTTTATCAAAATCACCATAAACTTGTTTTTGCAATAAACATTTACCTTTAAAACTAACCGAAATAATATTACTATTCGTGAATCAGTGTAGAATGGCGATTTTTTCTCATTAAGCAGTTCTTTTCAAAACACGTTTTTCAACTTTGGTTACTATGGGTTGTGGTTCGCTCTTTACTAGGTTGCAGCTACTGCTGCAACCATGGTTAAATTGGCTAATGTGTAAAAAAAAGATCTAGTAACTACACCTCCGGGGATGCAATGCCCCCCCCCCGAAACCTCTAGGGTAATAATTGTACATTATACAATATACCCTTTTTTAATTGCAGGAATTTTCGTTAGGAAAAGGGGGAATGTTTGATTCTGATTGTGTTCAATTTTAATTTGTGAAAATACAAGTTTTCAATCATTATTACATCCAATTTAGATAATTGATATTGCTAGTTTATTTTCACGGTTCAACGAGGCGGCACTGGTGAAAATGAGGAATTGCTGAACAAAATAAATCATAGTTTTAGAACAACTACAACAAAAATGTTTTATTTTCATTTTGAACTTTCAGCCATTAATACGCCTGATCCTTGTTTTGGGCCCACATTTCCGATAAGCCAACATTTTTTAAAAAAACTTTTTCGTGAATATGGGTTTCCTTGGCTCAAGGAATTTCAGATACAAGTTTCAAACCAATAAAAACGTTAGGTCAATTTTTTGAAGCTAGCCAATAAAAAATTTTTGAGAGGGGTCTAAGGTCTAAAAAAATGTCGTAAAAAGCGAGTCAAAACTCTTCATTTATGTGAACTTTTCTATCCGTTGCGTGGAGTATGATTTCTGAGAATATGCATGATAAGGCTAAGAGCACAATAGAAACCATGACCTATTTATTCTTCTATTATTTAATTCCTACTTTTATTTTCTATTATTATATTTTGGTCATCTCTCATGCAATTTTGGTAGGTTTACATTCTGCTTTGTTTTGTGAACTCATATTTCGTCATTAAACGCAATTAAAATGTTTATAATCGTGGTAAGTTTGGAGTGTGTTAAAAAAAGTTAACCTTTTATTCCATGTTCAAATTATTTTTCCCCATAGGAAATTCAATTTTGAGGACGTGTCAACATCGGGAAACAAGGAGAGCCCAGTCTCAGAATTTTCCATTGGATATTTGTAAATATTGCATTTGTTTATGGTGATGACCCTATATAAAGATATTATAAGGAATATGATAGTACATAGGCAGGAACCTAATGAGGAATTATTTATTAATACCTCCCCTTCTCCACCCTCACCCTAGTCTTTGCAAATATACCAGGCTAATTGGTTAGTCAGTCTTCGGTAGTCATTAAAAGGACTATACAAATAATAAAGAATTGGGGGGGGGGTACACGGATTGGCCCCCCCCGCCCCTAATGTATATAAGCTAATTTTTGCTGTGTTTTGTAAAGATCTTTTTTGTACTCACAAACAAAAAGTACTGGCGGTGGTATTGGAGGGGCCAATGGCCTATTTTGCTTCTCTAACTATATTGATGAAAATCCTTGTCATTCCAGTTTAATCAAGATACAACATGCCAACCCTTCGGCAACAAAGTTGGCACTGGGAACATTGGATAGGCCACGGGTCCGCTTTATGTATCGACTAATGAAAATCAACTGTGAATTCGCTTAAACCAAGGTGCAACGTGTCTGTCTTTATTATAAAATCAGACAAGCAGAAGGAGAGCTATTAGAGGGTTTATGGCCCCGCATTTTGTTTAATCATTTTATGACTTTAGTCAAAACAAGATGCAACATGCTTACCTTTCTACTGAAAAGTTGACGGGGGAGCATTGCTGGAGGGGAATGGCCCGACTTTGGTCCTCCAATCCTACAAATTGAAAATTCTTGCATGATTTCGTTTCAAACAAAATACAACATACCTCACTTTTTGCCAAAAAGTTGGGATTGGAGGAAGGAGTTAGAAAAGTGGTCACGGGCGCATTTTTCGTCCCCAGCTTGTATTTGCAACGAATTAGGTCTCAGCTTTTTTTTGAGCAGATTCATTACCTAATTCTTTTTTTCACATTGTTTTGCAACAAACATGGTCCGAGCCCCTCGAACTTTTCAAACACCTTATCTCAAGAAAAATTTCGTGTACAAAAAACTTTTGCAGAATATGTTTGTCAGCTCTTCAGGGAGAATTCACCAGCATTGCAAAGAAAATTGTATCTCTCCTAGGTCAAAAGTGGATTTTATTACCAAGGGCCAATTTCCTAACATTGCCACTAAGAAATGACAAAGGAAAACCTCCAATTTCTTTAGCAGGGTTGAACTATTCAAGCCACCGTTCTTCCATTTCACTCTCAAACACTTTAGGACTCATGACAAAATGCTCCTTTTTTGAAACTTGTGTGTTTGAGCCAGGAGATGGTCGTATGTCTTATGCACTTCCAAATTTTAGAGTAATTTCAGTTTGAAACTGCTGTCTACTTGAACATAACTTTCAACCCGAGAACAAAATCAAAGCCCAAATGCAAAAAAGCTTGGAAGAACAAATTCAGATAGGCTTCTACGACAAAAACTATAAGCCTTCACTTCAACTCTAACACTATGGGCTAGGCTCAAGGACAAGCAAAAACCTTCTTTTTTGCTCAAGGCGAAAATTATACACAGCTTTTCAAATGTAATACAATATCCACAACTCTGGCCAGAAATCTATAATTTCTGTGAAACCCTGGAGGTTAGTTCCTTATAACTTTCTTGCAACATACTATAATTGGTAACATAAGAAAAAAAAAAATGTTGCTCCTACAATACATTTATGTAAATTTTGTAAACTAGTTGTAAATTACTGTTGCTCTTGCATAGTCACATAAACCTAAATTAAAATTTAAACAGTTTTTTTTTTAGTTTTGCTTTACGCAGGGCCAAAGATTAAAATAAATTATTTTGCCAAAGGGGTAAAACGGACACATTCTTGTAGAGTTTTCAGCATACTACATACTAGTCTAAGCCTAACTATTTGATATCCTTAGTCTTGCTAGTCAGGCTACGGCAAGTCTTAGACAGGCATAACTAGAAGGATTTCTCTCTTTTAAAGAGACACAAATAAACTTCTGTAAATGTCCTTAAAAAAACTGACGACACGAAAACCTGTCTTCTCTTTTCATGACCAGTAAGTACTAGTTAAAGTTCGCAATAAAGAAAATCTAACAAAGCAGAACTTAAAGAAAAAACACAAGTAAAATCAAAAATATATTCCAAGAAATTACTGACAGTTTATGTGGCATCTAATGGGCCAAAATAAGTGTACAACTTAAAAATATTAAATGGGAGCAGAGATTCCATTTCATATACATAGGAGAGGGGGAATTGAATAGATCATACCAAAAAACAACAAGGGAGGGGGAGGGGTCCGGGTTCGAGTCCCCTTCAAAACTGATGGTTTTCATGCAAAATGGGTACCTTCCGGTTATTCTGTAACTAAGAGACAAAAACCCATACTCCAGGTTTGTCACCTCCTTCCCAAATCCAAATCCCGAGTATGTCACCTGCTATTGATCTTTATTTTTGTCATATTTCCTGTATGAACAACAAATAAAAAAAAATCATTTTCTTTGATAAACAGAGTAGTGAGCAGCCTCTCTGGAAGCAAACCCCCAATTTAAGTAAAATGTACCAGCCGAATACTTTTAGTAACATCCATTAATCCAAACACATTTAGAAAGGAATGTCGAGGAAAAAAATTAACAAGAATAAGAAACAGAAAATAAACAAAACATACAGAATAAACAACATAAATGCCAGATGAAAATCCCTTTTCCCACGTAGAAATAATAAACAAACGACATTGCCAATAGACAATGTCTGCACCATAAAAAGCCCAGTCCAAAATGAGATAAGATCTAAGGAGAATCAAAACATTAATAAAACATGAATTCCTAAAGCCAGCTCTTGCCATCTTCAACTATATAAACCACAACACCTTCAAGACGGCCCCAGGACTAGCTCTGTCACCATGTATAACTCATCTCAACTATATGACCAAGAATGTTTGCAGTCTGAAATCAAAACTGGAGGGTATTCCCACAAATTACTAAAATAAGGATAGCTTGATTTTTAGATGCACTAATGCGTCTACGCCATTGTTTTGTCAGTTGCGATTAGACTGCGGACAGGGAAAGCGTTCATCTACTTAAGTACAAAGCTAATTTCGGGCATACTCATCAGTAATTCCATGTTTTCTTCGCAGAAAACGGCAAGGATCACCGTGGAATGTATTACATTCCTGTGGAAATAATATTTGAGACAATTTTAGAGGTAATGAATAAAACCCAGGAGCAAGCATTATACGAGTTGAATGAAAATTACCTTTTCAATTACATCTGAATGAAAATTACCGTTTTCAAAATGATGTTACATGCAGGGCCGTCCCGAGGCTCATTTTATAGGGGGGGGGGGGATCTTTTTATATTTTACAAAATTGTTACCTGATTTATGCCAAATTTTCTGCAGAAGTGAAGAATTTTGCAAAATTTCTGCCGAATGCCTTCGGCGAAAATTTTACCAAATACCAAAAAGTTGGGGGGACGCCCCTGGTTACATGGGAAACATTTTTTGTATAAAGCTAAACACCCGTTTGTTAAGATTTCGGCTACTAGGAGCCTAGGTTCCCTCTTTGCTAAGGTGCAGCTACTACTGTGACAATAACTATAGAAATGGAAATACTGTAATAGATATTACAAAGATCCAATACAGAACGGAATAGTGACACTAATAACAGTACTAATACAGGGGCTGCTCTAAATTCAAGTGATGTATTAATAGCTTTTGAAACTTGATAGATTCAGTGATTCTCCTGGACGTGGATAGCACAAAACACTGGGATGTTGATATTTGACTAATAACTGAGAAATAATAAATTTTCCACTACCTTGTCTTCTTCAAACAAAACAGGACGTTTTTAAACTGTCCCTGAACATGACGGATCTCTGCGAACATAAAACACAAATGAGAAAATACATTCAAAGGGGTTACACTTTAAACTTGTCTAAAAAGATCAGAGGAATGTGCCAGTAACTCTTCCAGAACAACAGTTAGGGTCTAATTTCAATTTCTCATTTTAAAAGACAAATTATTATAAAATGAATTAACTAAATGCTGTCCCAGAGAAAAAAAGAAATTTAAAAGTGAGAAGAAAAACCTAGTCACATATTTCTTATAAATATTTTCAAAAATGAACTTTTAAATATATTATCTATTGACAAAAAACTTTTTGCAGGAAATATAATCAAAATAAAAAATTCTTATCATACTACTTAGACCAGGAGTGGAATCCCTTCTACCGCCACACTCTAGAATCTGTTTCAGACTTAGTTTTACAAAATTTTCAGATTGTCACTTATTCATTCATATTATTTTGTATGCTCAACCCATTGACATACCATTCCTGGATACCTGTCAATGGTTCCCCAGGCATGATCTAGGCCCTCTTACAAAATGAGAAAAATAGTTATTAAAGAATGTAATTATCCCATCAGTGTGGCAAAAAGTCAACTATTAAATATAACAAAACTCTTGAACACAGAAATGAATCCAAAGAAATTAGAAAACGGCGAATTTTAATCTACTTCTTCGACAGCTCGTTGGAGAGCCAGTCTAACCCTTCGTAGAGTCCATTGCCTTGAGTTGCACATGCCGCTTGGATATACCACTAAAAAAGAAAAAAACAATTACGACAAGAAAAACCACAATAAAAAGAAATGGGATGTCTGAATTTGATAACAGCTCGAAAAATTCAAATTACGCACGTATACAATTCTTAGCTCCTAAAATTTCATAATTTATGTAATTATTTCAACATTGCTATACAATTCACCTGCGTTTTCTGAATCCCATCTCCCTTGTGAAAGAATCCTACGCTAGAGGAATGCTATTTGCTTGTCATATGTGTAGAGATTTCAGCAAGGATTAGGACAAAAATGTTTCAGCACCTTTAGACGACAGACTAAAGTTCATTAGCTGAACTTTAAGTTCAGTTAGCAGGTACCAAAACGATGCCACAAAATTCACCTGCTTATATCGCTTGCAGTTTTCAATTTCCCCACATCTAAATATCCCAAAACCAACAACCCTCGAAAAAACTTTAGAACCATGTTCTTATCAAAAACGATAATTTGATCTGTGCCATGACCAGGTCTTTAATAAAGGTTTGGGGGGGGGGGAGGGTAAAAAATATATTTTCTTTTGATACTGAAAAAAAAATGTCCGCCTAAATTGGGAAAAAAAGCATTTCCCACCCACCCCGACTTTCGTGAATTGACACACTTGGTCATGACAACATGAACTAGAACAGTAGAAAATAAGAAATGAGCTAATTGTTTAAGAGGAGAAACTTTACAGTCGCTATTAAACATTCTAATTAATGCCGTTACTTTCGAGGTTCTCGAGTGTTTCTTACAGTCTAGAAAAATTAAAACATACAGAAATTATCCAATCTAAAGAGTAGACTGTGTAAATTAAAAAGGTATAGAATACTGTAAAAGATTGAATTCTTTACTGAGAATACAGAAAAAGCATAAAATCACTTTCTAAGAGCTTGCATATCAAATGCCAAGATAGTGTGTTCAGAAAATAAGATGTGTTGAAAAATAATCCTAAAAAAATCAACATCCTAAATATTAAATCAAAACCTTAATGACTTTCTGATGCTCAGTTACTTAGTTTCCCCAAGCATTTTTTTTTTCAAAAGATCAGAGAAGTATAAATTCCCAATTTATTATTTCAGGCAAGTGCTCAATCTATTCCTCCATGCAAGAAAGTGTTAACGGCGACCTTGAGAAAATCCTGCAGGGTCTATGTCTTAACCACACTCCTTTCTTCGGCCAAAAAAAAATAGTTCCGCCATTTAATTTTGGGTCTTTTTTTCTGTATTTCAACAGTTTTAGCTTACACATGCTACATTTAAAAAAAGAAAAAAAAACAGCGCAAGATTTAAAACCAAAGGCAAGATTTTTGTTTTAGGGTAAAGTAATGCAACATTAGTTTATGCACATGGTGCATATTAGAAGTAAAAATATTAACTGGGTGCAATAAAATAGATCATAAATCAGTTTTGAGAATAGAGCGTATACTGCAATGGCCTTTAAATAATAATAATAACAATATTTTATTTTTAACCCACTGTACAATAAATGTAAAACAGTGGAGTAATACAAACAAAAAAAGAAAAAGAACAACGACAATCTAACCACAAATATAATCGCTAATAAAAGAAACGGATAAGACTGTGATGTGGGCCCAACCGAAAACTAGTATCCTGACTGATCTTCGCTTGCACCATTTCAAGCGAGGACAGGATTGCTGTTGCACCATAACGACCAACAAGGCGCCTATTGCGCACAGCAAGCGGCAAATACAATACCAACTTACAGTATCTAAAATAATTAACCTTCATTTGTTTCAGATCATGCTTAGTAAAAAGCGGATAAAGCAGCCCAGAAGCGGATAAAATCGCATGGTCACAGAAACTACAGTAGAGTTTAGCAAGACCATGCCTATTAAAACGTCGACGGTTTGCAACTATTTTCGCATAACCAGCTTTAAGCTTATCCTTCGAATCACAAATAAACTTACGCCGGATGCTTCCTACAAATTCACATATGGAAATACCAAGCCATTTGATAACAGGGACACTAGGTACCATAAAGCTGTTACAAACAATGGGAGTAGCAGGGGGATTAACAGCGTTAAAGAATAGATATTCACATTTCGAAATATTTAATGATAGGCCTATTTCACTAAGCATAGATCCAACCATGCTAACATTCCGTTCAAGCCTCCTTTTGGAACGACTAATCAGGAGGAGGTCATCAGCATATCAGCTAAATAAGGTCATCAGCTAAATAAGACACTTCCGAAAAACCAAAAAAAACAACTGGAGGGAATCTTATTAATCACACTCGAAATACAAGCATTAAAAATATGAGGCGAAAGAACTCCTCCTTGCCTAACCCCGCATTTAACAGGAATATTTCAAAAAGCACGTCCATTTGATTTTAACCTTCCATATGAATTCGAATACCAAAAACGTAGGAGAGAAATAATCGATGGGTTTATACCAAGCTGATGTAAAGAATAAAAAGCCTGAGGGTGCACAACACTGTCGAAAGCTTTAGATATGTCTAAAGCACATATATGTAATGATTGACCTTTCGTTTGTGCATCCTTAAAAAGAAGAGCAAGCACCCGATGTGCATGTTGACAAGAAATCCCCTTTCTAAATCCAAACTGATTAGCATCATAATTCACAAAATCAATAATATAAGGAAGAAGCTCATATTCAAAAAGTTTGCTAATATTACAGGCGACAGTAATAGGCCTATAAGAATCACATTTATTTACGTCTTTTCCTCTCTTTACAATTGAGGTAACAGTACCACATAGGAAACTATCAGGCACTAAAGAACAGCAAAGACACATTTGAAAAAGTAGCTGCAAATGTTTTACTAGTTCCCGAGAATCTTTCCGTAAATGAAAAACACTTATACCATCAATATCAATAGACTGAGACTTCAGCCGCCTGATCGAATCAGTAATTATATCAGCTGACACAGGAGGGACGTGCTTTTGTTGCATTTTTTCGGGAAGGCACTTAGCAAGGAGTTGGGAATTTCGGCTATGTACAGCGAAATTAACACGGGAAAAAATATTAGAATAATGTTGGATCAAAGCTGATTGCGGAAAATTATCACTCTTATAATCAGTAAACTTAGAAGAATTCGTCACAAACTTCCACTCTTTGAAACTGTTTGGAAAATTAACTCCAGCTTCACGGACGGACCGTAGTTGTCTTTTATAAGCCGTTTTCGTTTTACGTTTAATATCAAAAACAGTACCACGAGAGGGACGCCCACAAGCAATCCAAATACGTAACCATAGCTTGGCCTGATTTTTTACTTTTTTCAAAAGAGGGTCATAATTCCAAACAAACTATCGCTTGTTGGACCGAATATGTTCAATTGGGACAGCTACTTGTTCGGTTTTTTTTCAAACATAAAATAATTTGATGATAATACGTATTCAATTGCAAACGAGCACTGGGTGAGATAACTCCGCAACAAAGGAGGTTATAAGGCACATTAATGGTACTCAGCAGGCTTGCAAGCGTGGCCACATATAGAGGCCAATCCCAAAGATTCCAATTTCGCCGTTGAAACCACTTTTTTCTACGGATTGGGGAGCATTTATCATTAGTTTAGTTGTCACTAACACACACAGAGATATGGGTATGTGGTCATAATCTCTTTCATCTTCATCAACTTTGAGAGTTGAAGTTGTAACACCAGCAGAGCATACACAGAGGTCAAGGTTAGACCGGGAGCCGCTGGCATGTATGTAAGTAAATAGAAGATCTTTTGTCAGAATCAGAAAACCAAGGGGGAGGCACTCGAGCAGTGAATCGGATCGGGGGGGAGGACATTGTCATGTCACAGTTCATGTCACCCATTAGTAGCCAATCATAACCAAGTTTCTCAAAACCCGATACCAAATTTTTCAATTTTTTGCACGCTTTAACAAAATGGGTGAATGATGCAAGATTATTCTTATTATGTGGCAAATAAACACTGACTAGTACAAGATCACCAATCCTGACGGCTAAATAAATATCAGATCCGTAACACTGTGGGGAAAGGGAAGAGAGTTTCCGATTCAGCAGGCAAGCCAACCCACCGGAGGGACGACCTCGAGTTCTTCGGGCATTTGTAGAAAAAACAATGTGGCCGGGGCTACGTCGAAGGAAATTTACACTCACAGCCGGCAATAAATGTTCTTGAAAAAGGACTACATCAAATGTATCAAGAAGATTATCAATACAAATGTCCTTATCTTTGGTCCCATTTAGTAAGCATGTCATCATGAAAAAAAGTATGACAACTATACTGTTTAATTGAGGCGACGAAATAAAACCAAACTTTCTCCCACAGTATGTCTAAAAGGTTGCCGCAATACTCCAGAGATGGGCTTATTTGATCAAAATTTAAAAATTTAATTGCTTTTTTAGGAGTAACTAAACCCACTTCTGCGCCCCTTTTTCTGCCAAGCGCTACCCAAGGACGCCAGATTGAAGATCGTCACTCTGTTATTCCCCCTCCCCCCCCCGCTTCCTCTGTCCATTTTCAGCTCATTTGCACAAAGGTTCACCATCTTCTACCTTGAATAAAGCGAAATCATGCAGATTCTCATTCTCAGTACAAAAATAGTCTAAACTCAAGCTGAGGGTAGATTCACCGCAAAACCAAGACAAGTCCCGACCCTGTTCAAAAGAGGAGCTAAGTAATAGCTGCATAATGTTGATTACGAAATACAGAAGTGAAATAAGCTTTTACTACAGACAGACCAAGTTTGAAAAGGAGCTAAGTCCCAACTGTAGACTAAACCTGGTGCCAAAGTAAGCTAATCCCTGAACTAGTGCAAAAAGGAGTGCGAATATGAGCGAAGTCCTTACTCGGTGCAAAAACGAGCCAACTCCAGGCTACAAACTGACTTGCTTCAAAAACCAGCGAAGTCTTGACTCGGCACAAACACGAGCTAAGTCCTGACTTGAAGCAAAAACAGACTCCCAAGTCCAACTCAGGGAAACAGTAAGCAAATTCCAGAACTGATTCGGCAAAAAAAAAATATGCTGAGGCCTGGCACTTAGATTTCTTTTGGACCGAGTAAAGATTTTTTTCACACTGAAAAAAATCCTTACTCGGTCCAAAAGAAATCGAAGTCCAAGCCGCTGCATCGATGAGCTAGTTCCATGTTGCAGACTGAATAGACAAAAAAAAAAAAAAAAAAAAAAAAAAAAAAAAAAAACATAGCTGGGTTCTCGATTCTGATAATAGTCCAAGCTACAAACTTAATCGGTGCTAAAACGGGCTAAGCCCCTACTTGGCTTCAAAACAGTCGGAACTTTGTGCAAAAACTGTTCCAACTCATTGGAAAAACTAGACGAGCTTAGAAGGGGGAGGGAAGAGAATGACTTGATGCCAATACGAGGTAAGTTTTGACTGGGTACTAACAAGGGCTAAGTATAAACTTCAGAATGAAGATGATGCAGAGCAAGACCAAGTCAGGTCCTTACCCAGAAAAAACAAACAAGCTAAGTTATCATTCAGAGCAGAAACGAGTCAAGTACCAACTCAGAGCATAAGCCAGCTAAGTCATGGCTTGGAAAAAAAATGTCCAACTAAGCTAAAAAATTAAGCTGACTCGATACAAAAACAAAATAAGTCCTTATTTGGTGTGAAACAATCTAATTCCAAGTAGAAGAATTTCGGTTACGAAATGCAAAAACGAATTAGGTACTGACTTAGTACGTAAACAAGCTAAGTCCAAGCTGCGAACTGACACGATAGGCATCATAAAAGTATGCATATTGCACCTTGCTTGAGTTCAAAACAAGCATGTATTTTCAGTTATCTTTTACACCGTAGGACCAATGTGTACCAGTGGCTCCTCCAAAAAATCCCACCACATTGTATACTTTTACCAGAAAGGTAGGCCTCTTATACCTTGTATGAACCCAAATCCTAAAAAGTTTCCAAATTTTGATGATTGAAAGACCAGATGATTGGAAGGCCGAAAGCTTAACGATGCAGTTTTTAATTCGTCCATGAAAAATGTTTTGGGCCCTTTTCGGGCCCCGTTTTTTTTTGGTGGCTGACACCTCTAACCTGGAGTTTTTTTTATAAGCTACAGTTACTTTTGCCCCGGGACTTAAGTGTTTAGGTTTCAAAAAAGTCTGGGACAAAAAGTTTTGGACCGTTCTCAGGCCTCCTAACATCTTCCGCACCCCCCTCCCCCCAAAAAAAAAAACAGATAAGTAAAGAAGCTGAGGAAAGGTAACAATAAGAAACTTAAAACGAGTAGAAATTATAATGAACGATTAAACAACATCTAAAATGAACAAAATTCATAAGGAATAATCAAGTTAAACTAAAATATCAGATACTAATATGGACGCCATTGAAACCATTTAAATATTACCCGCTGAAACCATTTAAATATTAGTGTCATCTGCTCTTCAAACATACTTTTTGAAATAGACAGCGTTTTCAGTAAAGACCAAATGACACTAGTCTTTTAGTGGTTTTGAGGGGGTGGTTGTCCTACTCTTAATTTTTGTATTTTTGTTCGTTTAAGTTCAGATTGTTGAATCACTATAATTTCTGTTTGCTTTAAACATATTTATTCATCTGCAGTAATATCTGTCATTTTTAAGGACAACTGGACCATTCATTTCAGGTTTAATGTATTCATTCGTAGTAGTTTATATTCGTTTTAAGCTTGAGGTATTACATGACTTTATTTCTGTTCCTTTCAAACTTTGATTATTGTTCTTTTCTTTTCTTTGAGAAACTTTTATATTTTTTACTCCTCAAGCAACAAGGGAGAGAAAATGATTTCATGTTTGGCTTCTTCGTGTCTCAAAATCTCCAAAATCGAGAAAACTCAGACTTTTCGTCTTATAAGCCATTCTCTCGGCATTGGCTGTATTTTGGTTCTACGCTTCGATAATAGAATCGAAAACTGAAAAACTCTGCAGCGCTTTGATTCCTTCAATTCTACACTTAACACATACATACTAAAAACCTTTCAATTGATATGTTACTCTATTTAACTTGGGAAAGGAGTATTGGCTTAGGAATAAAATCTTTATTCTACCTTTCTGTTCCTCAATTGATTCAAACCGAGTCTGTCTGTAAGTTCTGCAGGAGACATGGCGTTTGGAAGGTCCTGTTTGTTTGCAAACACCAGCACAACCGCATCTCTCAATTCATCTTCGCTCAACTAAAAATGGAAGAGAAAAATATATATGAGAATGTCTTATAGATTTTAACTAAACATTAAATAGAGGAAGGAAACTCAGAAATAGGATGTAACTTTCATCTTCGCTTGATTAAAAATATGAAGCTTAAACAGAAAGCAGGGAGGGGGGGGGGGGCTGACAAAAACAACAAATAGACCGAGACTACAAAAAACTCGAACCTATTAGTTATTTCTTCATTCTTTTTTTTTGCCAAGAAGACCAAAATAATTTCTGCTTCTCAAATTGTTCCACGGGAAAATTCAGATTTATTTCAATAGCTTTTGTTTGTTTTAGCTGTTACAATGAAAACATTTTCTTTGTCACAGCTACATTTCTTGCATCTTCATCTAAAAGTTCTTTCATCTTTACTGTATCTCCATGCTTTCTCCTTTAGGTCAAAGTTGATCAATTCAGCTTCTTTAGGCATTCCTCATACTGTAGGTGTTTAAAGTTGTACAGGAGTTTAGTAGCTCTCCTTTGAACTTTTCTCCAGTGCATGTTTGTCCACTTTATTGTGAGAATGAGCAACTATTGAGCAAACTTCAAGTTTTGGATGTACTAGTGCAGTGTACAGCTTCTATATAATTTTAAGTTTTCTAATGGTGATGGCTCTTTTTATCAGTTCAAGTGACATATTACCCTCTACAACTTGGTGGTGAACATGTCTGTGGAACTTAAATGTTTAACTTTAACAACAGCTATTTATGTGCACATAAATAGCTGTTACAATTAACTTATTGTTTAGCTGTAGACAAAGAAAAAGACGACTAGGACACGAAAAACGTCGAACAAAATCCCCAAAAGACAAAGGCTGTAGACAAAGAAAAAGACGACTAGGACACGAAAAACGTCGAAAAGAATCTACAAAAGACAAAATGTCTCAAATGAGAGAACAAATTAAGACTAGAGATAAAACACTAGAGATGATAACCTTGATAAGGGTATTCACAAATTAGAATTATTTTCCCGATGTTAGTTTTTTTTTCAATTTTGTTCAGTAAAGACATTCATGCAAGCCGATGAGAAATCCAACATCCAAAGCTTATTATATTGAAGATTGAATCCAATTGAAATACAGTTTAATGTACATTTGCCATACTTTGCTTTTTAGTCAATTAGAAACAATATATTTGCAAAAAATGTTTATAAGTTTGTATATTTCTTATTATAAACATAAGTTAAACAATCAATAAGTTGGATGCATATTTCAATTTAATCATAAAGAGCTGAACTGTTGCACCAAACAGCCCACAAATAAGATATACATCACACTATAAGATTCAAAAGCTTTTCACAAGCAAAAGGTTAGAATTCCACGTTTTGGGGGACCCTACAAGCTTTTGTTTAAAACCATGTTAGCACTTGCAGAATACGAAAAGAGCGGAACAAAAACTACATAAACCGACAGTGTTTTGGATGGTGCAACATCCATAAAGCGACAATATGCATAGTGAAAACAATTAAGTCCCTTCAATAATTACTTTGACAAATTATATAAGCTGCCAAATATGAGTGGTCTTTATACCTATTAATTACACAAAATATCACGATGAGCGCCATCAAACCCACATAAGCTATAAAGAAGACTTCTAACACCATATTGGTCTTTGAAAAGTAAAGTATCTGTTTACATCCAAATGATGCAAACAAGAAGCTTGGCTGTCAAAGTTGCGCTGTAATCATCGTAATCAGCTCACTTACTTATAAATGTATCTCTCTCTCTCAATTCTCCTTGTAGAACAGATGGAAGTTAAGAACTCTATAAACACTTAAATATTTATCTTAGCTTTTCATTTCTTGCTTCTTGCCAAATTTTAGCTATTCTTCACAAAACAAGAAGAATCTTAAAATGTTCGTACTGATGAAAACTCCACACAGAGGAAATATTAATAGACTAGGACTTTTGTGGAAAATTTTAACACAAAAACAAAAGACCAGTCATCTCACATCCCTCCCGAAATATGAGAACATTCCTCGAGTTTTCAAAACCTGACCCACCAATAGAAGGTCCGTTCAAAGTCGAACTTGAACAGATACTTTCGAAATAGGTCAAATATACGTCTACTGTATCTGTTTCCGACGTTTATAGCATAATCCGTAAAACCAAGAAGCCTCTCTCGAGAGGTATAGATCGCGTCTACACTAAACACCTCCTATATGGAGAACCCATTCACTTCTTTCCCACCTTACTCTACTTTTCCAAATGGTGTTCACAAAAGAACTAGTTCCTCCTTCGTTTTCAACTGCTCGTATTACTCCTCTCCTTAAAAAAAAAACCTTAAATTAATGTTAATCATACCGGCCAATAGCGTCATACCGGCTACAATTTTTTGCAAAATTTTTGAGAAGTTGATAATGCCTGAATTGGTTGATAAATATTACATACCTTCATGCTAATTTAGGTTCCAGAAAGGAATAGGGTGCACTCATTCACTAACGGAACTCTCGTCAGTTTTGATTGATGCTGATAAATCGGGAGAGTCACTTGTTCTAGGGAGCCATGAGGTCAGGCATGCTTTTGATTCGATCATTCACGCGCATATCCACATTGAAATGTACAAGCGCGGATTCATTACTTGTATTATTCGTACTTTGTATGATATGTATAATCACTTAATTGTCAAAATTAATCTGCCTGACAAAATGATTGCAGAGACAGTCATATCTGTTTGCCGTGGTGTAAGGCAAGGTACCCTTACATCCGCAATCGCGTTTAATAACTGCATTCTGGACCCACAGTCTCAAGCGGTTTCCTCTTGTATATTAGAAGATATAGATGTATCTCTTATTGCTTAAGCGAATGATGTCGTCAAACCAAGCCGAACGGTATGTGCGTTTGAGAAAATTTTTTTCCATTCTGAGTCAAGAATATTCAAAGATAAATCTTAAGTTTAACGCTGAAAGTCATAAGTGGTACTATTCAACTGGGGCCCAGTTCCCGAAGGATATAAAGTTGATCTTGATGGAGTATCAGTTGCTCCTAAGCCGGAAATGAAATATCTTGGCCTCCGAATCGGTAACTCTCAAAGCAACTAAAGAGCTCCTCATCCGTCATTCCCAGCGTCGGACGTCCAGCTCCTACGGCAGCATAGTATCTAGTAAACTCCGTTTTAATCGCCACCTACTAGCTAATTGGTGTAACTCATATGCGCTTCCAAATTTTTTATACCTTGCACCTTTTTGGCATACCTTCTTGGTAATGGAGATAAAACAAATCTGGCGAATTTATCACCGGTATGTTAAATATCTCCTCGGCCACCCACCTTGGACAAGTAATTCTTGGGCCAAGAAGAAAAACGGTATTATAGACCCTAATGCTGCCATCGACAGATGCATTGAGGCTTATAATAAAGGAGTCAATGGACACCCATGGTGTTACCTTTTAAAACAGTAAAGGTATCGTGTTTTTTTTGTAATTATTTGCCTATTATGTGTATTGTGTTTGTGTAATTATTTGGGTAATTATTATGTTTATTTTATGAATTTTAATTTTGTTTAATTTTTCATTTTCCGTCTTCCCCTTTTCGTTTTTTCTTCTCTTATGCTCCGTTTGTTAGTGTGTTTACAAGGGGTCATAAATAAATTCAATTCCACTTATGATCAATTTTTTCCTAAGGGAAATATGGAACTGGCAGTGGACACCTAAGTATATCGGCAATGTCATTTCATTGAAAATGAAATTTAATAAATAGATCAACCAAGCTCGGTCAGCCGAATCAATTGATGGAGACAGAATTTCTGTTTATCTTACTGTTGCTGAAATAAATAAATCTAATATGTTAGCTCCTTCACGATATTTTTGAAAACTTAGTTTTTTTTCTTCTTTAAGACTAGGAAAATGAGACATGGCAGCATCTCTTCTTTTTTATTCTAGTAGTTGCTAGGTTTATGGCAATTGTTGCATTGATTTTAGCTTGAAAATAGTCAAATAGAATTTAAAATTTTTACCATCTTCTGAAGTTCGTCCTGAGCCTCACCAATTCTCTCCCTGTCATTGGAGTCTACAACAAAAATAAGTCCTTGGGTGTTTTGGAAGTAGTGGCGCCAGAGAGGTCTGATCTTGTCTTGGCCGCCAACATCCCAGACAGTAAATGATATATTCTTATACTCCACCGTCTCAACATTAAAACCTGTAAGAATACAATGTAAACTACAAAGCCAATAATTGCCCTTGGTAGTACATAGTATTTGCGGCATCAAAAGATACCATTTTTAAAACACTTAAAAAAGTCTAAATTTTGAAACCATTCACACTTTGAAAAAAAAATGCCAGAAATTCCAAGGAAACATCTAGCACAATAAATGGGCAACAGAAGATCTGTTTTTACAAAAATTAAATAAAAAGGCAAGTTTTCTCAAATAACAGCAAAGAGCAACTAATACTACTAACGACTCACCACAGCACCAAGCCACCTGATGCCAACACAGCTATGCACGTCCCTCCTCCATCCCAATCTATTCTCTTTACACCCTCCCAGGAATTTCCCATTCCCTTTAAATATTTCTTTATGACATCCTCCCAACCCAACTGCGGACGAACTGCTTTCCGTTTCATGTATTTGCATTCTATACAACTAGTATTTTTAACCAGAAAAAGAAACAAAAGATGCCTCGTTCTGCGATCGCATGCGCGAATTTGTTTTCCACAGCAATAAAAAAAAAAACCGAGCATCTTACATATTGGGTTTTAGTTGCATAAACTACTTAGCCATAAAAGGGTAATTTCTCCTTTATAGGCTAAAATCGTCAAGTTCTACATTAGTGCGAGCATGTGCACCCCGATATTTGTTTTAAGCACCTTAGATTACCCCCGAATCCGTACTCAAACCAACTACGGCTGATGTGAGCCACCCCCTCCCTTTCTTTGAACGATAGCGAGCCTTGGATCACTGACTGTTGCATAAAGTACAGAAAACTACGACATAAAAGGAAAGGATTTAGGTTATTTATCTGATCTAGCCAAAGGTAAGGATTCCGGCAACAACGATTTTAGGGGGTGTCAGTTGTCTTACGTGAGGTACACCATGTTGGCACAACTAGTTTTGAAGCTTGTAAGCAGATAGGAGATGCGATGGACAGCATTGCTCGGCTTTTCTCGAAGTACAACGAGTCCAGATCTACCATAAGGAATCATAGACTCTGGATCAACTATTTAGATCTTATCTGTACCGGAAACGACTATCTTTATGCTGAGAGCTGCGTACAGGGGATCACACTTAAACACCACAAAAGAGATGATTCCGATTTTCGCCTTGGATCACTGACTATAAAAACGCCAAAACCTTTCCTTTTTAGATTCTTCAAAGCATATGATTCACTCTTAGCTGTTCAAAATGACTTGGTTACATTTTTGAATATATGTCCATAATGGAACACTCTAATCTGAACCAGCTGTTTACACATTGTTACACTTTACTTTTACTATTTTATGTGGTTTTCAAGTAAATAGCTCAGTTAGGCAGTCTGTTTAAAACTACATCAATAAAATAAATAATAAAACACTTGCCTATTGTAGGAATAGTTGTGACAATTTCTCCAAGTTTTAATTTGTACAATATGGTGGTCTTGCCAGCAGCATCAAGTCCAACTGAAAAAAGAAATCAAGTCAGCCATCCAAAATGCAGTTAATTTGTTCCTAATTAGGCTATGCTTGAACTTCAAGTTTCCTTCAGCTTTTAATGTTTCTAATCTCAAAGGCTAAAGGGCCAATTCTTTTCTATAAAACAGATTATTTTGACAGTTCAAGATTTAGTCTGGTCTAAATAATATATCAGGTAACTAGGAATTCCTGACCTTCATGTAAAGGATTATATTGAATCAGCATTGGCTGTAATTTATTGGATAAAGGTAGAGAAATAAAGGTATGTGAAAAGCTTTAAAACCCTTCTTGTTTTAACACAAATGACCAGTATCTTATCAAAGTAAAAAATTCAGATTCAAAAGAATACAGCAAAAGGTTCATTAAGGCTGAATCACCATCGCTATCCAATCCTTACAAATGACACAACTCCTCAACCCCCGTTGAAACGTTGAAAGGTCTGATAAGTATGGCTCTAGTGTCAACATCACCCCTACAGTCAATGTTCCTAAATTATGTAAATTAACCATTGTTCAGAGATAAACTTGGCAGAGAAGGTGGACATCTTTGGATTTGGTTATCTGATCAACTAAGAGTTCCTGGGGATTGCTTGATAGGCTGAGACTAGGCAACAAATTAGTGTCTTCAAAATACCTTAGAGCTTTGACACTATTAGGCCGATCAAAAACTTAGAATCTATTCCCAGTGAAATAGTCAGGTATATCAATAGACAATGTATTCACCCAGGCCATCAAAATATTTCATAAGTAATATTTCAAGAACTACTGGGGGTTTAGTCAAAACTTATGGAAACTTAAGAATAGAATTAGACTGCCAAAACTTTGTTCTCTTCAGAATATGGGTATGTAATAGAAAATACCAACAATTTTTTTCTAAGGAGCTTGAAACTTACATACATAAGCTATTGGGTCTAGGGGACCCCTGTGTATTGTTAAAATCAAGAAAAATTTGTTTTTGCCCAAAAATGGGCACAAACTTTTTTTTATGGTCAGCTAGAATCTGAAACAATATTGTTCAACCCAGTTACTTGACTCTGAATCATTCCCGACTAAAAAATTTAAAACACCCAAAAATAAGCCTTTAAACTTTGTCTCTCCTATTGGTTGGAAACTGAAACTCAAAAGTTTCTTGGCTAGGTAGACCATAACTCGTAAAAAAATTTGAAACAAATTTTTGCTGCATAGGTTCATGTTGCCTGAAAACAGGCCCTAATTTTTTTGCTAATAGGCTTATAGCTTACAGGACATGTACACAGCACCAGGTAAAACTCATTGAAAATAAATGTTTTGTAAATTGGTTATATTGTTATGTAACATGTGAAAAAGGGCCAATAAGCTTTCTTTTCTCAGATTGTCTTTAAGTAACATAGCCTTTAGATAGAGACAAAGTGACCTCGATGAAGACAGAAGCTATGGAGAAATAACTGTTGTATTTATTTGTGATGCCCAAAATAGGCCTAAATTTGTTCCACCTTTAATTGGCTTAGCAAATCATTATGCATTTATGCAGGGCCAAATGAACCTAAGAGAGGAAAAAAATTCAGAAATAAATGGGTTGCATGGATTCATAAAACCCAAAAATAGGCTAAACATAGTTTTGTGATCAGTCTGAAACTTTACAGGTAAGTAGACTGGACCAAATGGACTTCAATGGACCATTTAATCAGAGGCAACGCTATAGCGTTGCTTATAGTAAAGGCAATACGGCTCCAAAGTTTTATTATTTATTATTATTTATTTTTTTCCAGAGGCACTTCATATGGAAGGAGTCGTCGTAAAAACTTCAAAGGGGGCTCATTCGATTGGAAATCGAGAGTTCTAGTGCCCTTTTCAAGGGTCAAAAATGATTGGAAGGCAACAACTACCCCTTCCACGCCCACCATTTCCCCAAACACATCTAATCAAAATTTTGAGATTGCCATTTTGTTCTACGAAGTTGATTTCCAGATAAAAATTATGTTTTTGTGGAGGACACTCCCCCACAGCCCTCAGGGCAAGGGTTGTAAGTTATGCCCTGGGGGCATATAAGCTTTTTATAGAAAGCTTTGTTGTAGAAACTTCAAAAAGGGCTCATTCGATTGGAAATTCAAAGAGCTAGTGCCCTTTTTAATAGTCGAAAGTGGTTGGAGGACAACTAACCCCCCTCTCCTGCCCACCTTTTCCCCAAACACATCCAATCAAAATTTTGAGATAGCCATTTTGTTAACGTAGTTGAAAGTTCTGGAAATTATATCTTTGAGCATGACACTCCCCCCCCCCAAGGTTTTCAAGTTATGCCCTATTTCAAGTTATGCAAGGGTTATAAGTTATGCCCTGGGGGCATATATTGTTCTCATGGAAGGAATGTTCATATAAACTTCAGAGAAGGCTCATTTTATTGGAAATTGAAAGTTCTAGTTCACTTTTTAAGCGTCAAAAGATATCGCAGGGTAACCAGCCCCCCCCCCCCCCATGCCCTTTTTTCCCAAATGCATCCAATAAAAATTTGAGATAGCTATTTTGTTAAAAATAGTGCAAAGATCCTATAACAAAAACTCTGGTGTTGACAAAACCTGGGGGCAAGCGTTGTAAGTTATGCCCTGGGGGCATATATGGTTCTTATGGAAGGGATGCTTGTGTAAACTTCAGAGAGGGTTCATTTGATTGGAAATTGAAAGTTTTAGTTCACTTTTTAAGAGTCAAAAGATATTGGAGGGTACCTAGCCCCCCCCCCTCCATGCCCTTTTTTTCTCAAACTCATCTGATAAGAACTTTGAGATAGCCATTTTTTTTTTAAAATAATTAAAAGACCATATAACGAAAACTTTGGGGTCAACACAGCCACCCAGGGCCCGAAGGCAGGCGTTGTGTTATGCCCTGGGGGAATATATGGTTCTTATGGAAGGGATGCTCCTAAAAACTTCAGAGAGGGCAAATTTGACTGGAAATTGACAGTTCTAGTTCAGTTTTTGTGAATCAAAAGAGATTGGTGGGCAACTAGCCCCCCCCCCACGCCTCTTTTTCCCCGAGTGCATCCGATAAAAATTTGAGATAGCCATTAAGTTAAAAATTGTTCGAAAGTCAGATGACAAAACTCAGGTTTCAACAAAACCCCCAAGAGGCCCGGTATAGGCGTTATAAGCTAAGTCCTGGGGCATGTATGGTTCTTATGAAAGGGATGGTCGTAAAAGCAAAAGTTAAGGCCTAATCTACTTCCACTTTTATGTTTTAGTTTACTTTTTTATAGTCAAAAGAGATCCGAGGGCAACTAGCCCCCTCACCTCCACGCCTTCTTTTTCCAAACCCATCTGATGAAAATTTTGAGATATACATTTTGTTAAAAATAAATAGTTCAAAGGTCGGATAAGAAAAACTCCAGTGTCAATACAACCCCCTAGGGCCCGGTAGAAGGCGTTCTAAGTTATGCCCTGAGGGCATGTATGGTTCTTATGAGTGGGATGCTTGTATAAACTTCATAGATGGCTCATTTGATTGGAAATTGAAAGTTCTAGTTCACTTTTTAAGAGTCAAGAGATTTAAGGGCAACTAGCCCCCTCCCCCACACCCTTTTTTCCCAAAACCCATCTGCTACGAATTTTTAGATAGCCAGTTTTTTTTAAATTGTTCAAAAATTAGATAACAAAAACTCCGGTGTCAACGCAACCCCCAAGGGCCCAGGGGCTAGGCGTTGTGTGTTGTCCTGAGGGCGTATATGGTTCTTATGAAAAGAATGCTTGTATAAACTTCAGAGAGGGCTCATTTGATTGGAAATTGAAAGTTGTAATTCACTTTTTAAGAGTAAAAATTGATCAGGGGGCAGCTAGCCTCCCCCACACTCCATTTATTTTTCCCCAGACACACTTCATACAGAAAGGGTCATCATATAAACTTCAAAGGGGTGTCATTTCAAAGGGGGCAAACTTTTTTCACTTTGATATTGGTACTTTCATACCAGTTTTAATACTTTGATGAAGATTTGATTTTTTTAAGTTTGATTTTGAAATAAGAAATATCAAAAACTTGAAACTTTTTGCAATCCAAATCAAACAAAAATTATTTTTAAAAAAATTCTGAAAAATAAGTTTTTCAAAGAAAAGTAAAGGCCATTTTAAACTTAAGCTCAGCAGATACAAATATCTGTTAAAATTAAAACTAATCAAGACCAGAAATTACAATTAAAGAATAAATAAAACCCAAAACAAACAGAAATTAAATAAACAATCATAGGAAAAAACATACAACAAGTAATAATATAAATGAATAAATAGATTTGAAGCGAGTAATGCTTAGATTGAATACGAAAATCAAGCTTAAAAAAAAAAAAATTATTTTGTTATTGAAGTACAAATGAAACTTAAAACAGACAAAAATTTAAATAAACAATCAATGCAAACAAACATACAATAGATATTAATGTAAATGAATAAATAAATCTTAAAACGAGTGAAACTTAGATTGAATATGCAAATCAAGCTTGAAACAAACAAAAATCACTATAAACAAGAGATTGGGTATTGCCTCCTTCTCTCAATATAAAAGTCTAAAAACTACTTCGTCACTGGAGCTTTATAGAAAACTATATTCGCCTTGAAGAGTCTTGGAAAGTATAAACAACATCAAATTGAATATTTGATGTATAATGATATTAGTTGTTGAAAGATCCATCAGTTCAAGAATTTATTTCACTCTAATATTATTTTTATTTTCAATGCTCTAAGAACTGGAAAAGAAAATATTTGTAATATAATTCAATATTAGTGGAAGCGCCAATGACGCAATAGGCTTTTGGTTTTTATTTACAGTTAAGCAAGGGGGCAGTATCCAAACTTGTTCGTAGTGAAACTTTATTTGTCTTTAACAACTTTAGAAAGAACTAATAAATTAAACTGAATATTTGGTGTATAATGATATCAATTGTTGAAAGCTCATCAGTTCAAAATTTCACTATAATTTTAATGTTTATTTTCAATATTAAGCACAAAAGAAAATATTTGTAATAAAATTGGTTTTCAGTAAAACGCCAACGACACAGTAAGTTTTAGACTTTTACAGTGAGAGAAGGAGGCGGTACCCAAAGTCTTGTTTGTAGTGATTTTTGTTTGTTTCAAGATTGATTTGCATGTTCAATTTTCATTTATTCTTTATAGTAATTTCTGGTCGTTTTGAGTTTGAATTTTAACAGGTATTTGTATCAGCTGAGCTTAAGTTTAAAATGGCCTTTACTTTTCTTTGAAAAACTTATTTTTCAGAGTTTTTTTTTAAATTAATTTTGAAAGAAAATGTGGTTGCATTGATTCTTGGTTTGAAACTATATAATTTTTTATATTATATATTATTTTATATATAATTTTTTATATTATACATTGATTCTTGGTTTGAAACAATTATTCAGGTCTGCTTTTACACTTCAGGCCATATAAAAATTCAGGACCAAGGGAACCCTAAACTAAGGCACAAAATTAAGACTGGGTGGTATTAATTGGGGACATTTTCAAGACAAAAAAGACAAGACTCTTTTTTAAAATAAGTTATTTAGATATGTATTTATCAAAACTTTTCAATAAAATGAGACATGATATAATTATTTTATAAAATTATATAAAATAATTATTTAATAATAAAGTTATACAGGAGACAAAAATTGTTGATGCCCATGAATAAGATCCCCCCTGTGTTTCCTCTCAAAATTTTATGGGAGCACTACTATTTAAAACTTATTAATATTCAAAGTGTTTCCAAACTTACAACACCATGCAAAATTTTAATTCTTATACAAAATAGCTGAAAAAAACTTCAACAAAGACACATCAAGCAGTATGTTCAAATTCTACCTCAAATTCTACCTAACATGTAAAACTCAGTATTTACCCATTTAATAAATTGGCAGAACTATAAAATTAATTAATAGTCAAATTATCAAATTTGGGTTTAGTCAAAAAGTAGGCTTTAAACTAATTTTAATAGCAAAAAAATAAGAGCAAGGTATCACTTTCAGAGCTATTAATGAAAGTTGAGGTGGTAACAATTGGCATATTTGGACAGAGCATGCAAATTTGCATCAAATAGTGTCTTCATCTTCACATAGAAAAGTAATTAAAAGTCTAAAAACTTACTGTTTTTTATATAATAGCCTAGGCTATATATGAACAAATTAGTTAGGGACTACAATTGTCACAGTTGAGAATATTATTTCTGGAAAGTGCTGAACAGGAAATGGAATTTTATTACTCTTTTATTATCATAGTATTTCTTTCAAAATTGTAATCTCCAGCACAATTATGAGAGTGATGAATGGAGAACCAAATAAATGAGATTTAATTCTTATTTTTAAAAATCAGCTAATAAATGGAGTAATAAAAAACACAATTAAATACAATAAAATACAGACAATGAGGAAAATTTTTTCAACAAATCAACTAAAACAAACAGATATATTACACTTTAAGGAAATAATACATAAGAATTTTGGTTTGGACCACAATTCTTTTAACAAAACTTTTAAAATTATTCTGCTTTTCAACAACAGCAGTGAGAGGATCAGTACTTCCATAATGTGCTGTTACTCTGAAATTTCTGGCCCAATCTGGGAAGTAAATAAGGTACTCACAACACTTATTATCTGCAAAATTCTAAACAAGTTGCTTTGAGATTTGACATATAACAGAATTTTAAGATAAGTAAGAGAACTAGAAGCAATATAAACTTGATGAGCAGCCCAAAGAGAAGCAGTAGAAAGCTGTTGAGAATGTGGGTCAAACACAAGCATCTAAATTTTACTCTTATCAAACAAATTACCAATGTTATAACATACATTTGACAGTCAAGAAAAAATTTCCCCAACTTAGGAAAACAATCTGCTAAGATTTGATACATTATCTAGGCCTATTCAATAAAACAAAACAATTTTATCATACAACCTGTTTCAGCTCAATAGAACTAGTATTACACCAAGGAGGGACACTGATAGGGCTCTGTCTAATGTCTTTACATACAGGAGTCAATACTGCAGGCCTAATAGTCAGAGTAGGTGACTTTGTATATATATAATTTTAACTTACATTACAGAGTTCTGACAATAGACTTAGACAGATAAACTGGTAAGTACTTAAAAGAAGCTGTGTATGTGTGCTGGAATTGAAAGCTATCCAAAGATCATATACAGCAAATGAAGCTACTTTTGCTTTTCATTGTAGTTAATCAACAGGTGCACAAGGAGACAATGGGCATACCCTCTACTTAGGTCTGCTTTAACATCAATCTAACTATCAAGAGTAGAACCCAAACACAAATAGTCTTACTCCTGCATTCTTGTAGTTTTATAGGTAAATAATTAGTGGTTGACCACTTCATTTCCGAAAATCTTCACTAAGTGGATAGTGAGTTTGTGGATTTGCTCACTGAAGAGGCAATCACTACCCCTAGCACTGCTGCCTTTAAAAGGGCTGTTGATGGAGAGTGGTCATCAAAGCCAGGGGCGAAAAGCCCCTGATCAAAGCTGTGGTGAACTGAGTGGGATACCATTGAGACATCCAACCATTGGCATCACTAAACAGCAATTCTACAGGATTTAATTCTTATTTTGCTGGACAATACAATTTAAGGCAATCATGGTTGCTTTTTAAATGCATCCCTCCCCCTGATGGTCCCATATACAGCTCTAACAATATATTTCTCCATTAATTGAATATTGTGAAACATTGTAGGTTCTTGTTTAAAATTGGTTTCTGCAGTCTCAACTCAATGAAGTCTAATTCTGTCTGTGATTGATTGCAATATTAGATTAGAATATATTATTTGAAAAAGGTTTTAAAAGCGGATGACAATGGAAGAAAACAAAACAAAATGACCAACACAATGAGAATTGCATAGTTTTTTTTAGTTTTTAATGTATTCTAGGGCTATATCTGGGATCATCTGGTGGAGGGAGCACTGTTGGGGAAGTGATAACAATATTTGCAAACAACATAAAGTAAGGAATCTAATGGTACTACTTCTATTTTAATTTTTTCATGATTCTATGACTGAAGTAGAAACAAGTGAATAAAATCATCAAAGCATTTTCATATTCTTCCCAAATATAGGGTAAAGGCACAAATGATTTCACAGTGCAATTTTGGAGCCACTGTCAAAATTTTCCTTCAAAACAGAATAACTCTGCTTAGTTGTGACTTGTAACACCATCTCTTGAAGCTGTCATTATATTATGACAATGCAAGGCGTGAACACTATATCCAATACACTGAGATAAGAAGGGAATATTCCGTTCAATCAGTATCCTGTTTTCAATTCTCAATAAGCTCCCAACAATCTTTTAACTATGTAATGTTCAAAATCTCATTTACTTGGTTGTTTCAGCAAAAAAAGTTGGGATCAGCACCAATGCATCAAGATACATCTGATCTTCTCTAAAATGTAGCCACATTGGCTTTTTCTTCATAAATTCAAATTAAAATGGCAGCTAATATTATATTGGGAAAACTTTGTTCCAAGTGTTGAAAATTCTTGTCTGATGTAGTGGAATATAAGGCCAACTAAAAATTTTCCTTCAGCCAAATTCAAAGTTAGATATTGGCTTCTATCATGAGATTCATTTCTTTTGAGGATATCTTGTAATAGCCTTGTCAAAATTTTGACAGAAAGCAAGAGGCCCTGTCAAAATATAGGTGACTCTGTCAAAACTTCACTGAACATGTGAAACAGATGAGAAACAATTGGTGTTGAAATCCAAGGGTCCTCTGATGAAAACATTTCTTGAACTTACAGGTACTTTCTCAACAACAGGAGATTTTAATGATTATTATTTCTAATAATATTTCACATTAAAAAAAAAACATAAAAAAAGGTTTTTACAAAATTGTAGTTTTATGGATTAGATGTTAGATGCTAGATTTTTCTGATCATCTGAGGAACTGCCACTTGGCTTCATACCATGTTCATATTTTTAAGCATTGACTTGGTTAATCACAACTTCCTAATTCATTTATCAGTGAATAACTTTGAAGTAGATCCTCTCTTAGTAAATTTTGTAAATGTTTTCTTTCAAAAAGATCCCAAGTTGTAAAATAAAAAATATTCTCTCTGATCCCCTCCCTACTTGGTATAAAATTCCTTAAGGAATCTTGTTAGGACAACTCTTATATCTAGTATTGATTAATGAAATTGGTAAGAGATTTCTCAAAGGTGTTAATGTGTAAATTACCTGCTGATTCCCAAAATATGTCACAGAAACATCAAAAGTGGCCCCATCGAAATCCTACCCAAGTTTAGGACAAGGCTAAGAATTTACATACAAACATAAATTCCACTAACTCAATTATAATAACAATAAATGTCTTAAAATTCTTGAAATCCACTCCTGTTTTTTTTAGACCCTATTCCACCCAAAATGCTAGTGAAAATGTTAAACTCCTTGGTGTCACCAATTTCTAATAGTCTTAAGTAGGACATGCATATTTCAAGGATTCTAGACTTTCCAAACAAAGGATAGTCAAAACTAAAATTTTTCACATTAAGTAAAGTTGAAGAGAAACAAAGAAATAAATTAAAAAGAATAGGCATGTCAAATGCACAAGGATCTGCCCACAAACATTCCAAAAGTATTTTGACATGTGATGAATTGGGTTCCAACTAATGTAAAAAACAAGGCCTATTTGGATATGCAACAAATCTAAAAAAATTTATAATCAGTTATAATTCTAATGATTTTGACAGGCCAAGGATTTTATTTACAAAGGAAACAAAGCTTAAACAGAAGCAAAACAACATAGAAATAGGGAAGGAACTCTGGTAATAGGACAACACCTAATCTTGGGCAAAAATCTTTATTAAAATATATCTTACTAAAACATAGACAACAGACCCCTAATCCTTGACATTATCCATAGGGTAAGACCCCTAGTGCTAGGACTGCACCTTTTAACAAATATCCTGATCAAAATTCATCTTTCCTAAACATTAACAGCACACTCTTAATCTTGGATATTATGAATAAAGGGTCAAGATAGTTGGGTATGACTGACTAAAATCTTGGAAAATGTTCAACATTTATTTGCACTCAATTCTTTTCCTCAATAATTGTCAACAGTTGGAATAAACTCTCCAATGAAACTGTTACTGCTGAATCTGTGGACATCTTCAAACAAAGGCTGGATGCTAAATGGTTCTCCAGGGAGTGTAAACTCAACTGAGAAGCCATTTATCAGCACACTGGATCTAGTCACTAAAGAATTTTGAATGCAATGTAAATCATAAACTCTGGAGCTCTACAAGAAGAAATCCTTAGATTGCTTCAAGCTGCAATTTAAATTTAGTAACAACATAGCCTACCCCTAGAGCCTAGCCTATTTAGATACAATAATTCTGCTTTGTTAGATTTTTTTTGTTACTTTTTTTAGATTAAGTGTGTCATCAATTGAATCTTTCCCTCATTTGGGTACTTTATTCAAGCTTTAAGAACTTAATTTTTAAGATTAGACTCAAGCTTTAAATGTATGTCCAACATAAAGCTTCACTTTTGAATATTAGTGCAATTTAAATATTGAGCATTGTTTATGGCTAGAATATTGAGGCTAATCATATTCTTATTGAGAAGATTTAGACAAATTCAATTGCAAAAAATCCCATTTTTTGGTGGTTATATATATATTATAGGGATTTAACTGTTGAGGTCCAACTACTGGGTATCTTGCCTTATATTAATTATGGCTATGTGGGACCGTTAGGGGGGAGGGGGTGCTTTTATGAGTGTAATGATTATTTAATTTGAAAAGAGCAAAAAACAGTATAAGGTAGATTGTCCTCCTTATCCCTGCATCAGGGTAAATTTGCAGTTTTCAACATAATTTAGCAAGGATAAAAGTAAATACATCACCAGGTGTCTTTTTTATGCTCTTTGATAATCCAATAATTACTTCTGAGGAAAATAACATTTTGGGCCCCAAAAGGTAAAATAGTCTACAGTAACCAAAAGTTCAAAAACATGTTTCTAAAAAAAAAAAAAACTGTCTAGTGACACAAAAACGGTTGTTTGCAGCTGATTCAGAATTAGTAATAATAATTTTCCTTAGTATTAATAGTAAAATGTTATTTTGAAAATATATTTGTACAAATTTTTAAAAAGAACCTGAAACCCCACAATATAACACCACAGCAAACCTGATGTCATTTTGAGGGATTTATAACACTTATATAAGGTTCTGCTAATTTGCCTTCAAGATAATATAATACGATTAAGATTAAGGAAAATAATAAATGTCATTCCTGAATCAGCTACAAATGGCAATTTTTTCTCACAAGTCATGTGTTTTAAATATTTTGGCTAACATGGGCTGTTTTGAACCCTTTAAGGGCTCAAAATAGAATTTCCCTCAGAATCAATAATTGAACTATGAAAGAGCATAAAAAAAGCATCAAGTGATATATTCATTTTCATAATGCCTAAATGATGTTGTAAACTGTAAATTTACCAACATCAGCAATGGAATTGCTTATGTATTTACCCAGTAAAATTATTGACAAGCCACTTTTTGCTATCTTGTAAAGTGGTTAGGTTAGGAAAATAAACTTTCAGTAATTAATCCAAGGCCAAAAACATAGCCTTCTCTGGGAGGCTATTACCAAGCTACTATGTGAACCCACTTCTGATTTCTGTCTTTGAAATTCGCCTTCTTGACAGGTGTATACCCACTGGAATTTAGAAAAAAACAACATAATAGCTTAATTTTCATTTCATTTTTCTCTGGTTTTAGTTTTGAAAATAGAATTCCTGCAATTTGTTTACAATTCAAGCCACATCAATAGGTTTTTCTAAATGTAAGAAATGTAGGCTATTTTCAGATCTTTGAAGCCTCATAAACCAGGATTGAGCAAAGTTGTAAAGCTGAAAAGATGCCTAGGCTACTTCCCATGTACTTCATTTGGTAAATTTTGTGCAGTTCATATTATTGACTTACGAATAAAGTAAACATACCATTCAATGCCTTTTTTTATGCTCTTTCTATATATAATAATCTTTTTTTTTTGGAAATGAATTTTACCCCCACCACTATATATACCAATTCAACATATATATTTGTACATTAGGCGGGGGGGGGGGTAAATTTTATTTCTGATGTAAATGAGATGTAAGTTTAAACTTTACCCCCAGCCCCCCCAATGTGTAAATATATACTCTGAATTGGTGTATATAGGGGTGGGGGTAAAATTAAAAGGCATTGAGTGGTATTTTTACTTTATTTGTAAGTCAATAATATAAACTGCAAAAAAGTTTCCAATTCAAGTAAAAGACCTATTTTGTAAAATTTTACTTTTATAACTCAGATTTTTTAAGTTCATCAAAGGTCAGTGCCCTCTAGAGGGGGAATGGGTGGAGTTAGGTAGACTACTTTGAAATACTGGTAATTTTTTTGTTATTCATATTATTGACTTACAAATAAAGTAAACATACCACTCAATACCTTTTTTTATGCTCTTTCCAAATATAATAATTGTTTTTATCAGAAATGAATTGTACCCCCACCCCTATATATATCAATTCAGGGTATATATTTGTACATTAGTGGGGTGGGGGTAAAGTTTAAGCTTACCTCTCATTTACATCAGAAATAAAATTTACCCCCACCCTGGTAAATTTTTACCAAATCATATTATTGACTTACAAATAAAGTAAATATACCACTCAATGCCTTTTTTTATGCTCTTTCCAAATATAATAATCATTTTTTTTTAAAATGAATTTCATCCCCACCCCTATATACCAATTCAGGGTATGTATTTGCACATTAGGCGGGTGGGGGTAAAGTTTAAATTGACCTCCCATTTACAATCCGAAATAAAATTTGCCCCCATCCCCCCCCTAATGTGCAAATATATACCCTGAATTGATATATATAGGGGTGCAGGTAAAGTTCATTTCTAACAAAAATGATTATTATATTTGGAAAGAGCATAAAAAAAAGGCATAAAGTGTTATATTCACTTTATTTGTAAGTCAATAATATGATTTGGTTAAAATTTACCCACCCCTCTAATGTGCAAATATAAACCCTGAATTGGTATATAGCCTATAGAGGTGGGGGTAAAATTCATTTATGACAAAAATGATTATTGTATTTGGAAAGAGCATAAAAAAGGCATTAAGGGGTATGTTTACTTTATTTGTAAGTCAATAGGTGAATATCTACCAAATCATATTATTGAGTTAGGACTAAAGTGAATACACCCTTTGATGCCTTTTATTATGCTGATTACAAATATAATAAGCATTTCTATCGGAAATAGATTTCAGCCCCCCTCTATATATGCCAATTCAGGGTTAGGTTAGGTTGGGTTAGGTATAGCCTATATAGTGGGGGGGGAATTAATTTCCAATAGAAATGCTTATTATATTCGTAATTATCATAAAAAAAAGGCATCGAATGGTGTATTCACTTTATTCCTAACTCGATAATATGATTGGGTAGATAGTTACCAGTCAATAATATGATTTGGTAAAAATTTAGCCTACCAAAATACCTTCCCAGGACATGCTTTGTAGTTCTGTCCCTGAAAGTTTTATTTTCCTAACCTAACCCCTTTTCAAGATTGCAAAAAGTATCTTGTCAAAAATGTTACCAAAAAATTTTGCACCAATATTACCAAACAGAATTGATCAGGCTAATATGGCCTGAACAAATGAGCCTCAATAGTCTAGCAATGCTGGTAATCAGGCTGTGTGAATGTTTATACCCCACCCGTGAGTACAGAGAAAGCAAATTACCCATGAGTATCCGCATTTGAACTTTTCCAAACAATCTTTGGAAAACTGAGGAAAGTGTCAGCCCCATTATTGCTACCCTTTTAACTTGAAATCTCAATATGCATTTAATCAGTTATATTCCTTTCTTCTTCTTTTTTCTGCTAATCTGCATCTTCAGGTAAAAAGTCTTTGGTGTTCCATCAGTTTTCGGTAGACAGAAGTCCCGTAAATGTGGCTGAGCGCCTATGCTTGATAGGAAGCTGGCAGGTTTCTCGAAATTTTCCTTGTCTACATTTCTGCTTATATTTGTATGTATCTTAATGCTATTCAGGGTTAGCTTTAAATTATAATGTGTCATGTTAATCATGATAGCGTACCTTTCAAGCAATGCTTCACATTGCTTGAAAGGTATGTCAGCACGTAACTACAAACGTTTTGACCCGATTTGGACCACTGCCCCCTTTTTCAATGATAATTTTTCCCAAATTTTTGTTGCAAGATATTAGGAAAAAATCACCTCAACGGGAAAACTTTCAGAATAAATACTAAAATTTTTAACATATATGTGAAAAATTGGGAGAAAAATTTAGGAATTTGGAATAAACAGTGAAATTTTCTCAGTTCTACAACAAAAATTTGCCGAGTTTTGAACCGATTTAGACCTTCGCACTGCTAAAAGGTTTGTTCTTTTATTTTTTAGAAGAACATCAAAATTTGAAGCAGGGAATCTGCAAAAGCAGCACAAACTGCAGAAAGGAGTTTGAGACTTTTCCATACGGTAGAGCTATCTATTAAGGACAATTGAATGGCATTTTACTCTGAAATATATCGTATTGTGATATGCTTCCGATCAAGATACTAAGAATAGAACTTTTTGCGGGATGACCTGAAAATAGCTGAGGTCTTAAATCAACCCCAAAGTTTAAAGGCTAGTGCTGAGGATAGCGGAGAAAGCTTAAAGCTTCTTGGCTTCATAAAAATCTATTTGTATGACTACGAACCTACTGAAGTTTCATTACGTTTTTCTACATAAACTAAAATGTAAAGTTGAAATGAAAAACAAATACAATTATTGATTTGTATCGTAGCACGTGCAGCAGGTATTATAAAATTACTACTACTACTAATAACAACTCACCGCAGCACCAAACCGCCTGAGGACAACACAGCTACGCACGCCCCTCCTCCATCCCAATCTATTCAAAGCCTCCCTCTTTACACCCTCCCAAGAAGTTCTTACTTCCTTTAATCCTTATTTATGACACCCTCCCACCCCAACTGAGGACGACCTGCTTTCCACTTAAACCTAGACGGTAGGCCGAAACAGACAATCTTCGGCAAACTGTTATCCTTCTTCCGCAGAACTTGACCTAGCCATCTCAATCTTTCTCTCGTTATAGCCCCAGAAAGCGGGACTGAACCACACTTTTTATTGAGCCTACTGTTTGAAATATGGTCTTTCAGCCGGGTACCCAGAACAATCCGTACACTATTTCTATAGTAAAAATCTAGCAAATCTTCTTCCACTTTTCGGAGCGCCCATGCTTCAAAGCTATATTTGACCACTGTCATCACTGTAGCTTTCAAAATTCTAATCTTGCTTTGCAAAATTATCTTCCTACTCTTCCAAACTTTGTTAACCATGAAAAAACACCATGAGCCTTGACTATTCCACTTCTAATGTTTTCACTGCTCCCACTGTCTAATAATACTAGCAATAATACAAGCAAGGTACATGAAGCTGTCCACCTGATCAATCTTTTCGTTACCCAACGTCACCTTTTTATCTTCCTAGCCATAGTGTCTTCTTAACATTAATTTAAAACCTATTCTAGCACCTCGAACTCGCAAAACCTCTAAAAGTTCATTCATTTTACTCATACTTTCATCTAGGATGCTTAAATCATCGGCATAGTCTCCAAGAGAATTTTTCCTCGCCATTTGACTCCGTAAGACAAAGTCCATCAAAATGATCCATATAAAGAGGGATACAAAACAACCCTGCTTAACTCCTGATTTGATATGAAACCAGCTGGTAACATCAAGCTCCACCATAACCAAACTTAACCGCAACAGTGTTATTCTCATACATAGCACTAATCACTAATGTTTGTCTGGTGTACCATACAAGGATAACATCTTCGCTAAAGCTGCTCTATCAACAGAATCAAAAGTTTGCTCATAATCTATAAAACTGACGACCAAAGGTGTTTGATGACTCAGACACTTCTCAATTATTAACATCAGAGTAAAAATTTGGTTGATACATCTTCTACCTTTTCTAAAACCGCACTGTTCTTCTCTTATAACTTTGTCTACAGCATCTCTCAGTCTAAAAAGTATCATATTACTAAATAATTTTCTACCTACAGAGACCTAGACTAATGCCTCGATAATTACCACACTCACTCTTATCACCTTTCTTATGCAGTGGTTTAATTAAGGTTTTACAAGAATCGCTTGGTGCTTCCCCTTTTCAAAAATCATATTCATAATCTTCGGTAACTTATCTCTAACCTCAGAGCCACCATATTTAAGAAACCCATTTACCCCACTATCAGCACTTGCAGCCTTATTATTCTTTAATCTGGAGCCTTTATTATTTTTTGTACTGTCGCTAATTCTTCGTCCCTACACAAATCTTCCTTCACATCCAAGGTATCACAAACTTTTTCATTTTCCTCTATATATTGTCCTGCAACCCTATCTCGGTTTAGCACAATCTCAAGATGTTCTGTCCATCTCTCTTTAACTCTTTCCTTATCACCAATTGTGGCCCTGTTTCTATCTTTAACTGGGACAAGTCCGGATTGACCACTCGCTCTCAATTTATTAGCATGCCAGGACAACATTTTACTATTATGCCGTCTAGCTGTATCTTGCAGATACTCGGCAATTTTATCCATGGCCTCCACTTCAGACTTCCTTAGTTCATATTTAATGCTTTCTCCACTTTCTTTGCATTCCTTTTGTTTTCATATGATCTATCACTGATAATTCCTGTCCAAGCCCCTTCTCCTGTCTACTAAACACAAAGCTTTTTCACTAATATTCCTAGCTATCTTCCCTAAGACACCATCAGCAATTTCACAAATTGTTTTCCTAAAATTATTCCGTCCATCTCTCACATTGTCAAATTCTAAACTTTCCAGTTTAGTTTTCAACTGTTCCTGGAATTCCCTCAAATTCTCATCCTGGAGTCTACCAACGTCATAACTTCCCGGGAGGTAGTTACCCTTCCAAAATTTCAGCTTTAAATTAACCCTAGACACTATTAGATGCTGATCTTTACTTTTAACATCAATAACAGCACTCCTATATAAACTAGCATCTTGCATTGATCCTCGCCAGTCTTCAGTTTACAATAACATAATCAATAAGCTCTTACCATCATATGAACACCATGTTAACTTATGGGCCATCTTATGACCAAACATCGTATTGGTTATAACTAGATTGTTATACCTACGAAATTACAACAGTCTGTAGCCATTACTGTTTTCTTTTCCTACAACAAGTTTACCTAGGCTAGGATGCCATCTATCCCTGTTCTTACCGACATGGGCGTCAAAATCTCCTAATAAAACACCTTATTTCTACCTGGGACCCAGTCTATTTGCTCCTTTAACTGTAAGTAAAATTCAACTGAGTCACTAGCATCTCCGTTAGTCGGTTCTACTATAAACGATACCCTGAACATTTTTGTCATAAAATCAGCGATTAGTATTCTATTTTTAATACCTTCCCAGCCTCAACAAGACTTAACAGGTTTCTTATTCATCATGAGCCCTACTCCCTGTCCATGTATCCCATCCTTCCTACCGGAATAAATAAATTCTATATCACCTAATTTTATGCTTCCTACCCCTGGGATATGAGTTTCTGAAACTCCTAGTAAGCCTAGTTCAAATCGCCTGAGTTTGTCAGTCAAAATATCGATACGATAGCTACTTTTTAACGTAATAACATTCAAGTTCCGATTTTCATACTCCTTAAATCATTGAAATTATTTTAGCCTCAGGAAAAGCAATGGTCCCAGATACCAGTGTAGGACGGGGACCAACACATCTTCCAAAGTCTACACTGATGCGCTTAAAACGGCTTCGAGCCGGACAGCAAGAAGTCCATGGGACCATCAGTATAAATGGAGGCTTTGTGCAACCCTGGTCCCTTCTTAGTCACAACAGGGTTTTCAGGACTTAGCGATGCTCTTCTATCAACATGAGTCGAAATCCTGCACAGACAGTCTCAACCCTATTACCTCCGACTCATCATATATTCATGTCTACAAATATTATGCTACTATGGGGAGGCAACCCATAGTAGATAAATCAGCTAGAGAGGTTTTTCCGCCCGAAAACACCCACCAAAACTGACCAAGCCCAGAAGAATTATCCATTAATCAGAATCCCGTACGAATGCTGTGTCGTTTACTAGGCTACAATTTCCTCGAAGGGCGCCACTCATCAAGTGGGGATAGAGTTGACCGCAAGGTCCCAGTATTACAGGTACCCCAAAAGGGTCGAGGCATCCCTTTGCAGAGGCCGTTGTCCATATATCTGGGTCTAGCGCCCTGTCGCAGTGGTCCTCATATAGAGGATCCTCTCACGATGGTATTTTGCATCGCCATGCAATTTAACCTATTACTAGGATGATAAAATTAGCTCAAATAAATAAACTTATAACGTTTATATATATATATATATATATATATATATATATATATATATATATATATATATATATATATATATATATATATATATAGTTTTGAAAAAATAGCATTCTATTGAAAAAAACACAGGATTTTGTATTGAAAACTAGATCAAAAGGCACTGTGTGTATACTGGTTGCCAATAAGACATTTCAGCGATATCCTAAGAACGACTGAGGGTTTTAAGTTGAAACTTACGGTGCTACTTCTAGTACTTCTTCTGTTGTTACAATTTAACTAATCACAAGAGCCTAAGTGTATCCAGGTTGTCGAAGAGCATAGATAGAATTTTTTGCGAGTGGTGTTGAAGTTTTATTTTTCAGGTCAACTTGAGGACGTATAATAGTAAATTAAACAATGCAATTTTTGTCAAGATGTTTAAAAGGGCGTATGTTGTTAAAAATTGTTGAAAAAGTTTCTCCAACATACAAACAGCAAGCTAAACTTTAGATGGATTATTACAGAAAAAAATAAATGAAAAAGACTATATCAGTAAAAAATGAACAGAAATTAGTTCAAAAAACTTTGTACACAAAATAAGTTTTCTAACAAAAGTGAAGAGGTTCATTAAGCCAAAAATGAGCAGAAATAAATTCAAATAATCTTCCGTAAAACTACCACAAATCAGTGTTAACAAATAAATTAAACCCAAAACGAACAGAAATTAAAACAAATAACCGAGTCAAACTCAAAACAAACAAAAATTAGCTTTTTTTATGCGAAGAGCGATAATTTCTTGTTCGCAACAACAAAAATGCGTTCAAGTTACGATGTTTTTCACCGAAAAAGCAATAATACTATGTGCTCACAATATATAATTTTGTTCATAGAGGAAGGATGGCCCTGGAAAATTGAGTGAGATAAATCAATAACAAGAATTTAAAAGCTTGAGGACATTTCTAATAGTCGGATGTAAATGATAGACGATCACCTTCCTCTTGGTATTTTGAATGCTTTATAACGAGTCTGGCGGCATGAAAATTACTGGCCTATTTAAATTTCAATTCTAATTTAAACTAGGTTAAGTTTCCATTTATTTCTTCTTAATCTTAATGACGATTTTGATCATTCTACAAGTTATATGCAAAAAGCTGTAGACTGTAATGTTAAATTGTTCATGTTTTTTTTGTTTTTTTTTAAGAGGACGAAATTTGTAACGTTTTGACGCCCAGCAATTTGCTTATGGTGACCATTCAGACAACATAGTGCTACTTGTACTGATGAGGAATTAATTAAAATTTAATATGTAGTCTATTTGAAGAATGTGACAATACATTGACAAAGGGAATGTTTAAATACTTCTTGTAGTAAAAGCGTACCAAAATATAAACTTGAAAAAAATAGTAAAAGATTTTATTCATTAAATCTTTGTATGCAAGGCATTTAAAAAATTCAACTTGCAAGGCAACTAAAAAGGAAGAAGTTTTTTTTTAACAGAAGTAAAGAGCGAAGTTAAGTCTTGAGCAGAGAAAAAAAAACTAACAGACATTATAATGAGCAGTGAACTAAAAGTTAAAAAAACGTATTAGACTTAATAAAAATGAGCCAATAATGAACTTATAATATACCCAAAATATAACCGATATTCAAACAAAATCCCAGAACACTGAACAAACAAATAGTAGGTCGTATACGAATGGTAGGTCGTCCCTTTGTACCCCAATTACACCGCGTGTCATTCACGCGGCAAAAAAGCTAACATAAATTATAATGAGCAATGAACTAAAAGTTAAAAGAAACAGATATTAGACTTAATGAAAGAAGAAACCAATAATAAACTTATAATATATAAAAAAACGACATATATTCAAGTTAAAACAAACAGATATAAGACGTAATAAAATGAGACCAATAATGAACTTATAATATACCCAAAATATAACCGATATTCAAACAAAAATCTCGGAACAAACAAATATTACGAGATACACGAACTTGTAGGTCGTCCCCTTGTGACCCAGTTACACCGCGTGTCATCCACGCTTTACAGAAAGCAAAAAAAAGAATATTTTGTCAAACACAAGTTCAAGGCCGTATCCAGAGTGAAGGGTGTTACCGGGCTTCAGCCCCCCCTCACCCCAAGGTTCAATTCTACTCGTAAATAAACTACACAACGCATATAAACAAATTTTAATACGTTTTGCAAAGTTTTTTTCTCGCAAATCGCCCCCCCCCCAAAAAAAAAAAATTCTAGATATTGCCGCATAAACATTAAACTGTTCAAATACATATTGTTTTCAATGAAATACAGTTCAGAATTTATAAAACGAAAGAAAGCGCTATTTTTTTGGGAAACATTGATTAGTCCCGGGACATCATTTTTCATTGTTGTGTTCTTACTGATGTTACAACAAAAATTAAAACCAAACTACTTTTTAAATTTATGATTAATAAAGTTATAATAATTGAAAACTCAAATTCCAATATTAATCAAGATCACCGAAAAGAAAATATACGCGTTAAAAAAAAACAAAAAAAATAACAGCTTCATGTCTAAACTCTTCTTTTTTGGTCTACGTTTTTCATTTACACATATAGATCAATGATGCATGAGTTACATTTTGAAAAGAAATAGTTTTAATTTTCGAAGACATCCATTTTATTCTTTGAAATGAAGGCTTGCAATAACAAACCTATCAGGCTTTTTTTTATGTACTTTAAAGGAATATTTTTAGGATGAAGAAAGTACGAATGGCATTCTAGTGAATATCAACCTGATGGAACTAGATTGATATTATAAAACATAATCGCATTAATTTTGAGTTTTCTTTAATCTATTTATTTCTCAATGTTATAATGATAAAAGAGAAACTAATTAAAACATATTGCTTTCAGTAAAGCGCGAATGACGCTCGCACTATAATTGGATACAAGGGGGACGGCTTGTTTGTCCATATATCTAGTAATTTCTGTTCCTTTAGAATTGAATATTCGTTTTGGTACATTTTAAGTTCATTATTGGTTCCATATTTTATTAAGTCCAATATATATTTATTTAAACTTTTCGTTCATCATAGTTTATGTTAGCTTTTTTGCTCTGCTCAAGACATAGCTTTGCTCTTTACTTTTGTTGAAAAAAAAAAAAACACGCATGAAAAAAAACACGGTGGAAAGCAAACGCTGCTGTTCATTGAATGGTGTGCGTGTAATTGAACCACCAGGCAACTGAACCCCATTTAACTAAACTCTCGTGCAACTCAACCCCATTTAAATGAACCCCCGTGCAACTGAACCACTGAACTCAGTTTGCGATATTCTAAAAATATCAGGCAATATCATTGGGTAAAAAACACAAGTTAGAATTTTTACATGTTCAACGTTGTTGGAATTGTTTGTTTCTTAAAGTCATGATATAAACGCCTGTCAATATCATTCATAAAAAAACTTTTATTTTTGCAAAAACTTAAAAAAAGATCTGATGTCACAAACCATTAAAGCTGACTTATTCCTCTTTTTTCAGATGAATCAGACCTTTCTGGACGTGAAGTAATAAACATATAATGTTTTAGAGGTAATTACAAGGCTAAAAAAAAAAAAAAAGAGAAGAAGAAAAGAACTGTCATCCTAATCTAACTATTGCGATAAAAGAACACTTGATTAAGGTCTTAACCTTACTCATCTATCCAATTACCTGGGACAAAACCGTATAACCAAACCTTCAACCAAATCAAAATGTCCAAATTTGTCATCAATAAATGTTAGCCGTTGAAAATTTACAAGCCAAAGCGCCTTAAATCTAACGAAATATTTCCATGTGTTTAAAATATTTGACCTTAGTGAATCTAGATAACGAATTTCGACTAGATGTCTTTGAGAAGATTACAGCTAAACAGGATATGGGAGGGGGACCGGTTGCACTTCAGCCCTTTTTCAACATGCCAGAAAGTTTAAATTTCATACCCTCAGCTGTTCTCAACACATTGCAGATACGACTTGTGAAACTGGATACACAAAGTACCTCTTGATTTAGTTTAAGATGCTCCTAAACATTTTCCGAACGATGTGACGGTTGGTAACATCAGTCGTTCTTTTGATATTGCTGGTATTTCCTTTTCACAACCAATAAAGGAAAAGATCTCTTTTGATTGTTTGGCATCCTTCTTGACATTTCCCTAAGGTTTGACCTTAATGCTCCATGCTTTTTTTATTTATAGGATCAAACATGCCATATTTTGTTGAAAAAAAAAACCTTGTATGTTAATAATAGGCAACTTGCATAACTTACAGCCCTTGCACCAGGGGCTGTGAGCCCTGGAGGCATAGTTATTTAACCTTTGATCTGTTTTAGATAAAATTGTCATCTCAAAATTATCGATCGGATGTATTTGGGGATTGAAGCCCTTCGATCACTATTAACTCTTAAAAAGTGGACTACAACTTTTGATTTCCAATCGAATGAGCAAGCCCCCCCCCCCCCCAAGTTCATACAAAATCTTTTTCATAAGAACCTTAGGTGTTAACAGTGAGTAACTCGCTTAACTTACAGGCCTTGCTAAGGAGCTGCTGGTGGGGTTGTTAGCCCCGTAGGCATGGTTATTTGACCTTTAGACTATTTTGAAAAAACAATTTTTTTTGTAACTTTTATTGGATGCAATTGGGGGCGCGGGGATGGCGGTTAAGAGGGAGAGGTTGATGGTCCTCTGATTACCTTTGATTCTTTGAAATTGAACTTGAAATTTCAATTTCCGATCGAAAGAGCCTTCTCCAAAGTTTGTATGGCCATTCCTTCTATAAAATCCTTAAATTTTAACAATAGGTAACTTATAATAACCTACAGCCCTTGCGCGGAGGACTGTGGGTTTTTTTGTTAATCACGTTTCATTGTTCGATTGAAAATTGACAGTTATAGTGCCCTTTTTAAAAGTAAAAAGTGATTGGAGGACAACCAGCCCCTCCCCGGGAAATACCACCTCGCGAAAAATCCCCCCCCCCTCCTGTGAAAAATATCCCGAAAAATACCTCTTACGGTTGGTTGGTATCCAATTACTTTAGACTTTCCATCCTCCTTTGGTCTCTTCCCTAGAGCTAATTCTGTATTTATCCGAAGGCTCAATGAGAGTTGGTACGTTATGGCATTAAAATGCACCCTTTCAGGCATCTCCCCCTCTCCATAGCTAAAAAACAATCAGAGAACCCCATTACGGAAGTTTAAGTACATTTGAAGTTTTGTAATTTGTCCATTGCTTACAGATACTGTTTATTATTGGGAAACATACGAACATTTTTTGCCTGGGAGTTTTCTGAAAGGGGGAAGTTTCTGGAGGATTTTCCACGAGAATAACATTTTTGCACGGAGGGGGGGGGGCAAGACTTACACATAAATTCCTCTTTTCCACTTTCCTTGGCACTTATCAGCTAAACTAAAAAACAACACAACCCAAATAAAATATTTCAATTTGGAAAACCATATTTTCCTTGAGGGGTTTTCCATGGGAGACGGGGGGAGGGGGTAAACGCCTAGACCCGTAGACACTGACAGGGCAATTAGTGGTCCAGACTTTTTAAAACTTAGAAGCTAATTATAAGCTGACAGAAATAAATTTCAATTAGAGAAAGATTTCAATCAAGAACAATCTGAGAATTCTAGAAAAATTTAGAAGTGATTTCTAATATGGAGTTTTTAAAATCCAAATCAACCAAGTCCATACTAGAATCTACATTAAATTGTTATTTCACAATTTTGCGAAAGAGTTTTTACAGCCAAAAGACCAACTTGATTCCTTGCTAGTATCATAGGCAGCGCAATAGCGCTGTATAAGTAAAGAACGATGTTGGCAAAATGTATTATTTATTTTTTTATTCTTGGTTTTAGACCACGGCACTTCGTATCGAAGGAGTTGTCGTAGAAACTTCAAAAAGGGCTCATTCAATTGGAAACTGGAGTGGCTATTGCCCTTTTTAATAGTCGAAAGTGATTTGAAGGCAACTAACACCCCTTCCATGCGCACCATTTCCCCAAACACATCAAATCAAAATTTTGAGACTGCCATTTTGTTCAGCGTAGTTGATTTCCAGATAGAAAATGTTTTTTGAGGAGGTCACTCCCCCACAAACTTCTGGGTAAGGGTTTTAAGTTACGCCATGGGGGCATATAAGGACGATGTTGGCACAATGTATTATTTATTATTTTTTTCACTTAGACCAGGGCACTTCGTATCGAAGAAGTTGTCGTAGAAACTTCGAAAAGGGCTCATTCAATTGGAAATTGGAGTGGCTTGTGCCCTTTTTAATAGTCGAAAGTGATTGGAGGGCAATTAACACCCCTTTCATGCCCACCATTTCCCGAAACACATCCAATAAAAATTTTGATAGCCATTTTGTTCAGCGTAGTTGATTTCCAGATAAAAATTATGTTTTTGAGCAGGAATTTATGTTTTGAGGTTGAAAATTATGTTTAGGCTTCCATGGACTAAGAAATTACAACTTACACTTTATATATTAGATTAAATAAAAAACAAACAAGTTTTTAATTGAAAGTAAGGAGCGACATTAAAACTTAAAACGAACAGAAATTATTCCGTATATGAAAGGGGCTGTCCCCTCCTCAACGCCTCGCTCTTTGCGCTAGTTTTTTTTTTATTATTTTAAAACATAAAGTTGTGAGACGGAGTCAAACTTTAGCGTAAAGAGCGAGGCGTTGAGGAGGGGACATCCCCTTTCATATACGGAATAATTTCTGTTCGTTTTAAGTTTTAATGTCGCTCCTTTACTTTCAGTTAAAAAAACTTGTTTTTTTTATTTAATTTCTGATCGTTTTTTAGTTAATGCAGCTTTTATTTTGACTCACCGTTATTGAATAAGTAAACAAAATTTGCATAAATTTTTTTACTTTTCTATTGCTAAATGGCTGTCTCTAAATTTGGTTCTGACATAATTTACAAATTAACTTACGCAACGAACTTCTATATTCGTATATTTTTCTTCTGGCAAAAAATACAAAGTTGCAGATTTTTGCAGATATGAGCTTCAAACCTATGTAATAGGGTTTTTTGATGCGCTGAATCTGACAGTGTGATTTTCATTAAAATTCTTTCACTTGTAGGGGATTTTTCCCACCTCTTTAGAAAATCAGGTAAATTTTCTCAGGCTCGTAGCCTTTGATGAGTAATCATAAACTAAATAGAATGTATATATTTATAAGAAGTATTATAAACGCATTCTTTTGATAAATATATTGACATCAAAACTCTGTTTTAAAAGTTTCGATTACTATTGAGCCGTATCGCTTTTTTTTTTTTATTACGTATATGTTATTACGTATATGAGGGGGTTCTCCCCTTAGTCAATACCACGCTCTTTACATTAAAAGTTAAACAAATTTTTAATTAACAAACCTTTGAATCAAAAAGGCCGTTTAATTAGAATAGATAGCTCTTTTGAAAGCACTAAAAAAACAGTAGAGTAAAGAGCGACGTATTGACTTGAGGGAGAACCCCGTCATATATGTAATAATTTCTGTTCGTTCTAAGTTTTAATGTTGCTCCTTTCTTTCAGTTGAAAAAACATATTTTTTTAATTTAATTTCTGATCGTTTTTTAAATAATGCTTGGAAATCCGGCGCCCCCTTCATAGAAATGTCTCTTACCCCAAAGAAACATCCTCCACGGAAAGATTCTCCTGAGTAACCCCCTCCTCCAGCCCCCCCCCAGAAAAAATCCTTCCTGAAAATGTCTGTATACTTCCCAGTAACCAATACAATATGTAAGCAATGGGCAAAGTTCATAACTTGCAGCCCTTCCCCTGGGAACTGTGGGGGATTAAGTCATCCTAAGAGACATATTCATTAGATTTTCGACTATGTTGAACAAAATGGCTATCTCAAAATTTTAATTAGGTGACTTTGAGAAAAAAATGAGCTTGGGAGGGGGCCTAGTTGCCCTCCATTTTTTTTGGTCACTTAAAAAGGGCACCAGAACTGTTAATTTCCGTTCCAATGAGCCCTCCTACGATATTCTCGGACCACTGGGTCAATACGTTTACCCCTAAAAAAAAAAAAAAAAAAAAAAAAAAAATCCGCGATATTTATTCTGGCAAAAAATGGAAAATTCCACATTTTTTTAGATAGGAGCTTGAAACCTCTACAGTAGGGTTCTTTGATACACTAAATATGATGGTGTGATTTTCATTAAGGTTCTATGACTTTTAGGGGGTCTTTCCCCCTTTTTTCGAAAATCAGCCAAATTTTCTCAGGTGCGTAACTTTTGATAGGTAAGATTAAACTTGATGAAACGTATTTTTTTTAAGTCAGAATTAAAATTTGATTCTTTTGATGTATCTATTGGTAACAAAATTCCGTTTTTTAGAGTTTTGTTTACCATTGAGCCGGGTCACTCCTTACTTACAGTTTGTTACCACAAACTGTTTGAAATTCAACAGTCAGTAATGCTGTCGGAATAAAACTATTCAACAGTCAGTAATGCTGTAGGAATAGAACTAAAATTAGAAGTCAATTCCACCAATCTTTTGAAATTTATTTTTTTAGTTTGAGAATACATTCAATTGTTTTGTCAGTAACAACGGGCAGTATTTCCGAAAAGTATCTACTATAAAAATACTCTCAAAATACTAGGTGTCAATATTTCAATTCACCCAGTAAATTACCAATCAATATTTAAGATTTTAGATCAAATTCTTGCAATTTCCACCGTTTTGTCCCGAAGGATGAGCCGTACTTTATGGACTTTAAAGTTCATGGCTAAGATTAGCAGCGTTAAAGTAGACTGTAGCATGGGTACCGTTGAACTGGCTTTTAAAAACTTACAAGCTAACTAAAAATCAATACACTAAAATGTTGGCTTTAGACTGGGTTCGTCAGATTGGCTTTCAAAGATTTTTGTTTCCAAGAATAACAAAAGGTGTTAACAATTGGAATTCATTAGCATTTTTCTTCAATAAGACCATGCTTGAAAAACATCATCACGGGTCTGCTTTCACCATTTAAATCTCTGTATTCCTGAAGTGCGACCATACCATCAATATCTGTGGATTCACCTGCAACAAAAAACAATCTTCTATATTTGACTCATTTTCAGCAAAAACTTAGTTCAAAATTTGAGATTTTCTTCAAATTTTAATCAAGTTCTACTCTGTCAGCCCGAAGAAAAATAAAATTACTAAAATCGAGAAATTTAAGGACCAGTTTGATAAACTGAGAAAATAGAAAGGAAACTTCGGGAAAAATCTAGCAATAAAAAATTATATTCTAAACTGTTTTTTATTAGGTTTGGTTATTTTTGAAGCATCAAATGTTTTACTTACTTCAGTCAAACACCAATAACACGTTCTACAGCACCATGGTCCTACAACACTTATGGAAGTATCATGACCAGATTCAAGAAGGCGTAGAGCCAAAGTTTCCATCAGAAGGAGAGAATGTTTCGTCAGACAAGGCCTTTCGATACGTCCCAATATTGATAAGTATCAAAAGACAGCTTTATATAGATTTCATTGATATAGGTGAATGCAACCAATGTTTAAAGTAATGCATCCAAGGAATATTTTGTTTGGGGGGAAAGGGGGACTGAAGTATTAAAAAAAGTGATTTTTAGACTATCTGATTGACAGACTCCAACTAAGTCTTCTACAGCATCTTTATATACTTGTCTAGATATTCTTCCAGTTTATCAACAATTTACTTTTGGAGCAATTCTTTTCAAATTCAATTATGACATTAAGACATTATCGCCATATTACCTCAATCAAAGTTTGTTCTCCCAATCACAAGATTTACATAATTTTAACGCTCGACAAACAAGAGTATCTACATTGACATGAGAGATCTAAATTCGCTCCGTTTGTGGCAATAGCCCGCTGCTGGGATTCTCACTAGGACCTTATTGATAAATTTTCTTCTATCCATTTAACAAAAAGGAATCTTAAATTTCGTTTAGTTAAAGATTATCTTTAATTTAGCATCTATTTAATAAGATAAAGTTATTTGTATGGTTTGTTGCTTTGGGTGAATGTGAGCCTCTCGGCTATCTTCTAGTATTAATTTATATTTAATAATATAGATTTTTTTTATGGATCCTGGGCTAGCTGCTAATTTCATATAACAGATTGACAGACTCCAACATTGGAGAGGTGACCTTTAGAAATCTGAGGGACATTTAGTAAATTTCAAATTGATAACATACAATTATTATGCAGGGTACACCTGAAATTATCTTATGAAAATTTCTTAAGAGAAAACCAAGGAGTTTTGTAAACCTTCATTCGCAATGAAATCCTACTAAATCCAAGATTCAGCAAAGACTAATTATAAAAGAATATCAACAGTCAATCTGTACAAGTGCACAAAAAAGAAGCTTTTGTTTATTTCAAATACAATTTGTTGATCGCGAAAGCATATTCGACTTCAATTCAAAACAGAAGCGAATACATATAGACCCCGGCGCCGCGCCGGCGGATCAACCGAACGCCACCAACGAGAGGCCCGGTCGACCGCCGCCAAAGTGTCGCAACGCCGTCGGCGTGCCACAGGCGCGCCGCCACCGGCAGAGGCGGCGTTCGGTCGACTTTAAATTAATTTTGTGGTAATTCTTTATTGCATCAGCCGCAAAGTCGGAGCTTTTCCTTCTCGTGTGGTTTAGTATTTCGATTTTCCTGATTAGAAATCAAGCAGGGCAAGCACTATCCCCGAATTTTCGGGTATCTCCCCGAAAATTTATGCGTCACCCCTAAAAAAAATTTGGTTCCCCGAATCCCCGAAAATCACCCAATCACGGTGCCACCCCTAGCGATTTATCACCAGTGACTTTCCCTGCTAAATAATACTTTGCATACCATAATTCTTCACTACTCTCTTGTTTGTTAATTTTCGTCTCTTGTTACTTTGCATACAAACCAGACAGATGCAATATGCAATTGTAAATATTGCAATATACACAGTTCTTCATATGTTGACCAAAAAAGTATCGCCTTTATGAAATGAGTTTAAATGGTTTCGAATGCAGTTTCCCAATCGCTATTTATTACATCATTCGTAGTCAAGAATTCTATTTTCAAGTAGAATAGAATTATAGAAAGAATTCACTACTATACAGCTTCAGCCTTCAGTTGGATTTTGAAATTGACAGCCGACAATTGGTTCTACAGCTGAATTGTAAGTTTGCAGAATTTTGTTTTCTTTTGCTGTTTTTAGATAAGATTGTCTTAATGTTTAATACTCAATTGTTGAACGACTGATAGAAAATATAATCTTCTTTCTGAAACATTGTTATCCCCCCCCCCCCCCTAAAAAAACCCTTCTATTGAGACAAAATTTAGCTATAGACTAAGCTATGTACACGGTTGGGGAATTAAAGATTGACACGCAAGTTACCCCAAAAATATGAGTCATAAATAAATTGTACTTTCTTGCCTATCGGGGGGGAGGATCGGGGGCTATCATTTTTAAATGATAATACCTCATTTTTTTTCATTAAAAGCAGGGATGCCGAGAACATAATTAGTTCTTTCATTTAAAGTGGAAACAGAAGAAAATGATATCAAAGTCCCTTGGAAACCATTGAAATATTTCGATAGACCCAGGACCCACCATTAGGACTTGTTCATTGTCTTGGGTACTTTGCAATTTCTCATAGGCTACTGGCCTAATTTGGCTTTTGTGTGTGCTCCCTTTTAATTAGATTCTTTGGATCTTATTGAATGCCCCGGCGAATATATGACTCAGTTTTCCAATAATTTGAGGCATATCTGAATAATTTCAAAATTTTTGTTGTTGTCTTTGTACCCCTTTACTCATACCCTCAAATTTTTTTTTTATTGAAAGCAGAGATGCCAAAAAGTTATTTTTTTTAAATTTAAAGCAGAGACGGCATCCTATCAAGGTGGTATTCAGAGGGGGGGGGGGGGGTAGTGAGCTATCATATTTAAATGATAATAACTCGAATTTTTTTTTTTTTTTAAGCAGGGATGCCAATAAGTTAATTTTTTTTTTTATTTAAAGCAGGGACGGTATCCTATCAAGATGGTATCCAGAAGGGGGGGGGGGCATAGGGAGTTATTATATTTAAGTGATTGTACCTTGATTGATTTTTTTTTAAAGCAGGGATGCGAAAAGTTGAAAAGTTGACAAAAATTAACAAGATTTTCGTGAGTTATACTTGATACAGCACTTGTATAGTTTTATCGTCCAAAGGGAAAGAGACATATGCGTCCAACCCGTTTTTTTTTTCTTTTTGATGAAACGGGTTTACTTTGAAAACATTCATTCAAAAGTACCAGGCAGATTCACACTAAAATAAATTGATGTGACGAAAGCGATATCGACATCCCCACCTAACGTTGCGCTCGAGTGACAATGACGCCCTTGGTCCAGTGCCCAAGTTACATTAAAAGGCCAGGTCTTAATAAAAAGCTTTCAATTTGGGAGGTTCAAGGAGGAGTCTTTGACAGTCTTATGACCTCAGGGTACTAGATGTTGCAACGTTCTTACGTATCTACAGTGGTTTAAAAAATTCGATCACCCCACAAATGATTACCAAAAATATGCACAATTATAACAAATGTAACATTTGGAATATTATAACACTTTTTTCAAAGCTTTGAAAAAGCGTTTCCAGCCAGCTACTTGTGAATTTTTGAACTCATGGATAGACTTTAATCTGTTGTAAATTTAAGCTGTGATTTGAGAAAGACTGATGAAAACATTAATGTTTGCGGTCAACATTGATCGCGCCGGCGGCGCGCGGCCGACATCTGGTCGAAAAAAAAAAAATTAGATTCTTCTAAGAAGTTCATAAGTAAATGCCCACTGTCACTGGGACAGGAAATATTCAATAGAATGATAGTCAGCCTAAAGTAAGTTACACGAATGTCTTCATTACGACAGCTGGTAAGGTTTATAGTAACGACGGGGAGCTACCACCTCTTTCAAAGTGAACTAGTAGCTCACATTTTTAAATTATGGTAGAAATGATCCTTCGGGGCCCGAGCCTTGGCTTATACAGAATTCCTAAGCACATCCCTAGAGGGCATGGGAGTAGAAAGCTTGAACGTGACACTTGATATCTGGTTACAGACAAATATAGAAATAAGCTTTGAAAAACAGGACAATATTTTACTTCACAGTGAAAAGAAGCTTTAAAAAAATCGCATTTTTCAGAAACAATTTAATGAGTATTTCCCAACAGAGAGTGAAATAATTCCGATACATAAACACAACTGTAAAAAATGTAGAAAAAAAGCAAAAGCTGACGTTAGCATCGAAACTCTGATTCTTTTTTTTAAATTATCGTTTTTTCGTTCCTTGTTAAGTCAAGTATGGGCTTTAGTAGTCGGGTATCTGAAGTATCTCGTCTTCCATAAAAAAGGTATCCACAAATACCCGGATTCTTTGTCAAAACAAAGAATTGAACTTCAGTGAAGCCGCTAATCAGAATAACCCAACCTGATTAGTATTTAAGAAATTAAAATAAGCGATATAGCATTCCCGATGTCAAATCTATAAAATAAATTCCCAATTGTAAAAAGATTTTATCACTAACATAAACTAAAAATTCACTTAACATTAGAGAAAAAAAAACCGTTCTCTACAGCTAAAATTGTTGAATTAGTAAGGTGATATTAACTTTGGTGCAAAGGTTTCAGCTGCCAACTGTAGCAAGCAGAGGAAGGTGTCATCAGGCTAAATTGAAGAGGGAGAGATGCCAAGCCCTCAATGAAAAAGGTCTTGACATCCACAGTTAACTGCTTCTTATATACAGTTTATCAAGAGCTCAGCTTTAGGTCTTCCCCTCTGAGGCATCGCCTCTAGAGGTTGTTTTGTAGATGATATTATTCCTGTTTGGGATCATGGGGAGAGACAACTGAAGAAATTATTAATACAACTGAACACTCTTGGATCTTCTAATCTTTATTTCACTCTAAAACTAGATGAGGATTTCCATTCCGTCTCAATCATACAAAAGAGCCTAGGTCTTGAGTTTTCTATTTACCGAAAATCTACCCACAACGACAGATATCAGGACTTTTCATCAACATAACGTCTTGCTGTAAGAGTGATGATCTCTGGTTGGCCAGGTCCCACAAGCATGTTTCGAAGATTGTGTAGTAACTAAACTTAATAATTTAAAAACGTCTTGTTCTGAAAATGGTTATTCTATTAAACTGATTGATGTACGATAGAGAAAGGAACAAAAAAGAAACTGTTTTAAAACCTCATCCTCTGTAGCTAAACTGTTCCAACTAGCAACATAAGAATTTTAAAGAACCATTTTAGAACCATCAGAATGCAAATATTCATAAGTAAGGAGCAATGCGGCTAAATAGTAACCGAATCTAAAAAAAATGGAATTTTTATATCAATATATATATCAAAAGAATTGACTTGTTATGCTGATTCCAAATATATAATATTCATTAAGTTCAGTGTTACCCGTCAAAGGCTACGAGCCTGACAAAATATGCCATATTTTGGAAAAAGGGGGAAACACCCCTAAAAGTCAAAGAATCTTAATGAAAATCACACCATCACATTCAACGTATCAGAAAACCCTACTGTAGAGTTTCCATGCTCCTATCTGCAAAAATATGAAATTTTGTAACTTTGCCAGAAGAAAAATCACAGATGCATGTTTATTTGTTTTATTTTTTCCCAGGATGATCGTATTGAACTAAAGGTCCTAGAATATCGCGGGAGGGTTCATTTCAAGGGAAATTAAGTTTTAGTTCCCTTTTGAAAAGACATGAAAAATTGTAGAGGAACTAGCCACCCTCTCATGCCTTTCTCCCCCAGAAGACTTCTGATTGGCAATTTGAGATAACAATTTTGTTCAGTATAGTTGAAAGGTACAATAACTATGTCTTTGGAGTCGACATGGCCCCCCAGATCCACCAGAGGAAGAGCCGCAATTTATAAGATTTGGCCATTGTTTACATATAACATTTGTTATAGGGAAGCATACCAACACTTTTCAGGAGGGGGGGGGGAGATTTTCTGGGAATAGATTTTCTACGGGGAGAATTTCCCATTCAGATGGAAGTTTCCGGGGGTAAACTTTCTAGGAAAAATTCTTACAAGGGGGGAAATAGCCAGAATTTGTATACGAGATTCGTTTTGTTTGCCTTACTTTCTTGTTGACGATGTCTTACTTTTTCGTTGGCGATACATGTTGAGATACTTTGGGGGACTCGTCCGGTTAAAATTTTCAGCTGAGTTTGAATTTTCTGGGGGATTTTCACTTGGGAGGGGGAACTCCCAAGCAAGAGATTCTCCATGAAGGAATTACCACCAGGAGATAAACCCCATGAGGAAATTTTCTGTGGGAGAAACTTTCCATTGGGAGAAGGGGTTCTGGGAAACATTTTCCACACAGGGAGGATTCCCCAGTGACCTTAAAAAGGATCAGAAATAAAAAAAAAACTAGTCTTTCTTCAAATGAAAGTATACTAAGGAGTATTTTTCAGGCGGAATCGTAAAAAAGAAGTTTTGTGAGGAGAATTCGAAGCAAGGATGGAATTGTCCTTGGGTAATTTCCCGGCGGAAGAATTTTATATGGGAGGAACTTTCTGGGAAAGATTTCCCACGGAGGGAAGGGATTTCCTAGGATTATTTGAAAAACGATTATAAATTAAATTAAAAAAAGAAGTTTATTTAACCAAAAGTAAGGAGCAATATTAAAACTTAAAACGAACACAAATTATTCCGAATATGAGGGGGCTTTACTCTCATCCAGACCCCACTTTTTACGATAAAGTTCCACCTTTTGTCTCAATTCTTTAAAAACGATTCTTGAAATACGAGGGCCGTATAATTAGAAACTTTTTAAGGAGCCATGAAAAAACTTTAGCGTGAAGAGGGGTATTGAGGAGGGGGGCAGCCACCTTCATATATAGAATAATTTTTAATGTGGCTTTAATTTTTAAGTTTAAGTTTTAATGTGGCTCCTTATTTTCAGTAGAAACAACTTTTCTTTTTTAAATTAATAATCCTCTTAAAACGACTAACAATAAACCAGATCAAACGTCAGGGAAGCAATTGATATCAAATAGGACGTTTGCAAATGAGGTTTCTTCAAATATGTTTGTTTTTATAATATAATTAGAACAAATTTTTAACATTCTGTCTAAACTTTAAAAAGGTATTTTAGTCATTTCCTGAATAATGTATTTTCGATTATTCACTAAAAGACTGCATTCAAAAGAAAATATCACTGACCTAAGCATCAATTTAATATTCACGTTTTGGTAGATTCCGACTCAAGGCCAAAAAAGTGGTCAACACCTGACATCATCTATGTATAAATGCGAAATAAAATATGTGTGTACATTGCACAAAAAATAAGATAAAGTAATCAAACTAGGACATGAACGTGAAACGCATATAAAGTATTTTCAGAAACAAGAGGAAGTCCATGGGTTATAACAATCTGGAAAACAGAAACTAAAATGAAAAAACGAAGCCAAAAATGGTCATGTTCATGTCAAAAAATGAGCGAGCGTCAATTCTTAAGAGCTAAAGTTCTAAAAAAAAAAAAAAAAAAAAAAAAAAAAAAAAAAAAAACGATAGTAATAAAGTAAAATAAGGCCCCTGATTGATTATTATACAGATGAGCAAAGAACAGGAGGTAATACTGAACAATCATGATGCACAGAAGATATAAATCGATCAAGCATTATAATGTATTGGTTTTCTCATCAGTGACAGAAGGATTAAGTTTAACTCTAAAATAAGAACCGTAAACGTGACAGTAAAGAAAAAATAGCTTATTTAAGAAATAACATAAGAACACGACAGATCAGGACCAACTATGATTAAATATCCACAACATCCTTGGTAAGCTAGTTACACCAACTTAGTTTATTAATTCTATTTATCTTAATTATACGTTTAAAAACATAAAATTTAGCAGATTCATCAAGTACTTTTGATACCAAGTTCGGAATTGTTAAATGATGTAGAATTGAGAATAGTTGGTTCCCATATAAATCCACGTTTTTTTTTTGGCGAAATGCCATTTGGAATTTACATCTTAGTGTCATTTTTGGTGCTTGAAATTATTTTGTGCTTTCTATATTCTTTGTGTTTCTGTTTAGTTCAAGCATTTTTAAAATAATAGATTTGATAAATTTCGAAGGGATTTATCAAATTTTAATATTGCATACATATATGGGATTAACCATATGTGCATTGCTATAAGCTACATCCCCAGGTCTATAAAGTACGTGGTAAAAATATGGCGTTGTTCGTCTAACCTGATATTTCTTTCTTCTTCACTTTCATTTTTGACATGTTCTGATTCTCGGTGTCACATTTCTTCAAACTGCATTTTTCTTTCTTTTTTATTTTGGACTTTCATTATTTCAGACAATTTTTCAATGCACTTTGCCTTATCTGCTCGGATTGGTCTTGGTTGTCCAGGTTATTCATTTTAGCCATTGGGAATTTACGTTTTTCGGGCCGTCTGCTTCATCATGTATTGTTCAAAAATTTATTCTTGTTCAAACGAATATTTTTTTTTTTATTTTGGGTTGTCCTATAGGCATTATTTTACTGATTATATAAGATTAAGGATACACAATAGGGATTCCTTGCTGCGAAACAGGTAGCTAAATTTAATCTGGTTTAATCTTTCTATTAACGTGCTAAACTAATAATATGTTCAAATATTTAAAGGGTCATAAGGAAACTTTGCTTTGCTATTGCCGTTGTTTTTTCAGTTGTCGAGCGAGATTAAGAAACTGATCGAATATTTTAAGGGTTTTGAGCAAAACAACTCTTCTAAATGCAAATATCGTAGTTAAATTTAATCTGGTTTAATTTTTCTAAGATTAACGTGCTAGACTAATAAAGTGTTCGAATATTTAAAGGGTCATAAGGAAAAAATTTTGCAAGACATTTTTTTAAACCTATTGTGCCAGATGGAGAAACTGATGGAATATTTCATGGGTTTTTCTTCACTTTTGTTTGACTCATTACACTTGGTATTTTATACTTAGCTATGTTTCTTGTGTAAATTTGCATGCGTCATATATACAAAAAACGATACAACCACTTCTGAGGCGGAAATGGCGTATTAGGCTATTGAAACATGCTTATAAATATGATGTTACTCATATGAATTTCTTATCCAAAATTAAGGCTACTTAACAAATTTTCTCAAACTCGTGACCTATCTAAATCGTTTTTTTTCAGGCCAGTAAATCTCAGGACGCCATTTTTCCAAGGATCGTTTTTGTGGCCAGAAATGTCAACATGCCAGTTCAAGAAAAAAAGTATGTAGCCGATTTCGAGGCCCGACCCCGGCACACAAGCTTGTATATATTGATTCTCGTTGTAAGTAGCAATCTCCAAATGGATCATCTTTGTTTTCTCCTCTTTCCACGGGAAAATGGAGGGCCCCAGAGGGAACACATATAACATTGAAGGGCCAAGCCGGGTATTTCTTTGTTCTTCACTTTTGTTTTTGACTCGTCGTAATTGACGTTGACGCAAATGTTCTAACTGTATATTTCTTGTGGACCTTGTTATGGAACAGCCTCTACATTCTCAAGCGCGTGTTCACAATCTTAATTGGATTTGTGAATATGACCAAACTATTTTAAACAAATAAGCAGTTTTTCATTATATGAGTTTAGCTTTGGCCACAAGTTGCTGAAATATCTGGTATGATTTGTAGAGCTCGATTAAAAGACACTGAAAAAGTTTTGGAAAAAAGGAAGACAGCATTCCGCGCAAAGACTAGGGTAATATAAACTCGTATATACACAAACATTGCAAGACAAATAGTTGACGTAACGAAGGGGGGATTGTACGAGTTCCAAAAAGGGGAGGAGAGTAATATACCAGAAAAAGAACTTACCAGTAAAGAATTGAAGATCCTTGAACCTGCCAAGCACATCCTTCATATATTTATTAATGTTAGTTTTAAATGTGTCTACTTCTGAAGGATTCGTTTCTTGAAGCTTGTCAACAATCCTATAAAAAGAGGTAAAATATAATAAAAAGCACTAGAATACGCAATAGATAATTTCAGCAAAGCAGTCTTGACAGAGAGCCGAACTGCACAATACCCAATGAAAACAATGTCTTTTTGTGGGCAACTATTTGATTTGCATAAGATTTATATCAGTTCATCTGAACTGATCCAACAAAACTGCATTGAACTAAATCACCTTTCCAATTTCTACAGTCACAAAAACTTGATATTCGAATCCTTTTTTAAGAGAGGTATTCACAGCAGTCTTCCTAAATCCGAGGAACTTCTTTAGGAAAATAAGAGAGTTTTACTCTCAATAAGATACACCAACTCGAAACTGTTTATCACTATATATATACACCTTTTACTTTTTCAAGTTCAAAGGATTAAATTTGATATTGTTTTGGACTTCGCCATTGCGTAATTTGATGCAAGGGTAGACTTCTACGGTCGGATTATAACATTCATCATGGCGGTTGCTCAAGCAAAGTTGATGAAGGAATGAAACGGCTTCAGGCGTCACTGGATAAAATATTAGCAGAACAGAAGTTTTTCTGTCTCAATAAGTGCATTTCAAGAGGAAGTTGGGCAAATTTCAGCAGAAAATACGAATCTACGAGATGAATCTAAAAATCTTCGAAATGACCTAGAGCAAGAAAAATTGCGGAATAACGATTTGGAGAGTAAGCTTTTGGACATCAAAGTGAGAGAAAGGAAGTTGAATTTGATTATTCATGGCCCGCCTGCTGAATAACAGAATCAATCATTGACTAGCAACGTAGTCTCTTCTTTCTGACAAATTGCGTTACCGAGGATATTCCTCTTACAAAGTGTTATCGCCTTACGAGAGATAGCAGCCCAAATATTACTAGTAGGGAAACTAGTGTTCGACCGGCCCCTGCTTTTGTATCGCTAGACACAGATCATAGCGTTGAGGCGATTCTCAGTGAGGTGAATAAGTTGAAGAGGAGTGGAATTCTCATTTGCACTCATCTCCCACCCAAGCTAAATTTCCTACGGAATGAGCTATTGTCTAAGGGAAAGAACATGCGTGATTCGGGTTCGGTTCATCTTACGCGTATTAAACAAAAGGGGAGCAAATTTTGGCTTGAGGGTAAAAAGTCTCCGTCTTCACAGTGGGTTAAGATTGACTAGTTATGGTGATTAATAATGATATACCCTTGGTGAGATTATTTTTATTACTTTAGTTTATGTAATATTTCTCTATTCAAACAGGATCCTATTTTTTCTTGTGACTTTTTTGTCCCTCTGTATTTTATTATCAGTTGATTTTTTGTGTGTTTCTATTCACATGAAGTAATTGAATACAATATTTTTTTCTGTATCCGCATTTCATCTTACAATGAATATGTTCCATTTTTTTTCTCTTGTTTCTATTCATCTTCAAGTACTTTCTTTTTTTTTCATCATTATTTTCGCGTTTTCGCTGGTTCAGTTGTTTTTACTGCCTTTAAGACTCAGACGGTGTGCATTTTGCGAAAGTTTCTGCTGGTTCTTATCATAATTCTGATTTTTTACATTGGATGATAATTGTCTTGGGGACAGACTGAGAGACCTAGAGCCTAGCCCTTTCGATTTTCCCATATTCCAGAGACAAGATAAATTTGTTGGAAATGACATAAATAATGGTGGGTTAATTAATTTTTCAAAATGTAATATAAATTACCTTCTGAAGTTTTTGATCTTCCCAGTACCGGTGTTGTGAGAACAGGATTTTTAAACTGTAGTTTTTTTTTAGTTCTCAAGATGATCTTGTGGATGTAGTTCATAAACTATCATGTCATGTCGTTGGATTCTGTTTGACTTTTCTTACAGACCCGACTCCTCATGTTTTTTTCCTGGTTGTCAGTTTACTTTTAAAAACCGATTGACAAAGCGCCAAGGTGGTTTATCAGTATTAGTAAAAGGATCTCTTTCCAACGCCTTGCAAAACTGGAAGGTTCTCATGAGGAAATGCTTTCTGAAGTAATTGTGACTGAAATTAGCCTTGAAAGAAAAAGATAGCATACCAACCACCTTCTTCTCCAGTCAAGTCTTTTCTCTCTAAACTCCACGATTTTTTACATCAATCTCATTTTCAAAATAAAGATGTTATCCTTTCGGGAGATTTCAATACTGACCTTCTAGAAGCTTTCTTCTGTCGATTTACAGTCTTCTTACTTTTCTGCTTCCTACTTGCCTGATACCTACAAGGATTTCACCTAGTTGCGCTTCTCTCATTGATAATATTTTTACATCCTTACCATTTCAAGCAAATTTTGTTGTTTTGAGTGATATATCAGATCATTTTATGCTGATTTCAAATTTGGCTTTTACTAATAAAATACCGCAGGTTAGTAAGGAACGCCAAGTACGGTTAATAAATAAAATAACATTAAAGCACCTGACTGAAAGCCTTGGTCTGTTGGATTGGCAGGATGTTATACCCATGGAGGATACAGATATGGTAAGTGATACTTTTCTAAGAAAACTTAAATGGTGCCTTGATTCTAGTTTAAAAAGCAGTTAAAGAATCAAACTGATTATAATATTAAAATGTTTACATTTTCATAACCACACTGATACAATTGTCGAAAACATGGGTATTATAAAATCTTTTGAAGAAGCTAAAAATTCTGTTCAGAAAAGGTGGTCTTTAATTAATTCTTTTATAAAAAAAAGAAAGAAATTCTAAGTTTCCTGAAGTTATTAGTTCGGAGGGTAATGAATCGGAGAAAGTGGCTGATATTATGAACATTTATTTTGCTAGCATAGGAGCGAAAGTTGTTTCATCAGTAAAGAACCACTCTGATTCATGCAGTAATAAATATTTTTCCTCATACCTTCCATCTCCTTAAAGTAATTCAATTTTTCTTGGGCCTATTTCTCAGTCTAAAATAACAAAAATAGGCTAGTGTGTGATCTAAATCCAGGTAATTCAGCAGGAATGGACGGGTCTAGTTCTATAATTGTTAAAGAAACATTGTCTGCAGTGACTTTACCATTACAGCATATAGTTAATCTTTCATTTAAAACTGGAGTTTTCCCGTCTGCTTTTAAAGAAGTGAGGATAATTCCACTTCACAAAGGCGACTCTCCTGAAAATCCATCAAATTACCGCCCTATTTCTATTTTGTCACCTTTTTCTAAAATATTCGAGAAGGCAATTTATAAAAGGTTTTATGATTTTCTTAAATCGTCTAATTTCTTCACAAATTCCCAATTTGGTTTTAGGTCTGGACACAATACTGAAAACGCTATCCTTGCTCTCATCCAATATATTCATGACTGCTTAGACATGAAATTCCAGCAATAATATATTTAGATTTTAAAAAAGCATACAATACAATATCCCATTGTATTTTTTTATAAATTGGATAATTGTGGTGTGCGCGGACCGGCGTTGGATCTAGTTAAATCTTATCTTGATAAGAGAAAGTAACAAATAGATAGAAGCAATTTCCTCTCTGCCTGTTCCTCAGCCTTCGAAGGTTGGTACCTCAAGGCTCTGTCCTAGGTCCTCTGCTTTTTCTAATTTATAGAAATTATCTTTACCACGCTTTATCCCGTGTCTAAACACACATTTTGCTGATGATACGGAGTTTCACTTTCTGAGAGAAATGACAAGGCGTTGGAGGCCAAACTGGATGCTGCATTTTCTAATGTTCTTGATTGGCGTTCATCAAATTTTATTGCTTTGGATTTATCAAAATCTAGTTTCATAATTTATGGCAGAAAGTCAAATATCTGCCCTCGTACTACCCGACTTACTTCTTCAAAGTATCTATTATAAATATCTCGGATTGAAACGATAAAGTACCTTGGACTTGGGATTGATGAAAGCTTGTCTTTTAATACTCATATTCAAAATCTATGCTTAAAGATTTCAAGGTATGTTGGTTTAATTCGAAGGTTAAAGCATTATTTGCCCTATTCTGCTTTACGAAGCATTTATTTTGCTCTGATTCAGTCTAATATTAACTATTGTTCTCTAGTATATTTATCTACATTTAAAAGCCATATCAAACCAATACAGATTTTTAGAAAATGAAGTCCTAAGAATCCTGAAACCTGTAATTTCATCACCTATTGAACTTCCAAATAAGTCTTCTACATCATCTTTATAGACTTATCTAGTTTTTCTTCCAGTTTCTCGACAATTTACTTTTGGAGCAAATCTTTTAAAATTCGATTATAACATTAAGACATTACCGCCATATTACCTCAATCAAAGTTTGTTCTCCCAATCACAAGATCTACGCAATTATAACACTTGACAAAAAAGAGTATCTACGTTGACATGAGAGATCTATATTCGCACCGTTTGTGGCAGTAGCCACAAACGGTGGCTTCTCACTAGGTCCTTCTCACTAAGGTCCTTCTCACTAGGACCTTATTGATAAATTTTCTTCTATCCATTTAACAAAAAGGAATCTTAAATTTCATTTAGTTCAAGATTATCTTTAATCTAGCGTCTATTTAATAAGATCAAGTCATTTGCATAGTTTGTTGCTCTGAGTGAATGTGGGCCTCTCGGTTATCTTCTAGTATTAATTTATATTTAATAATATAGAATTTTTTTTCATGGATCCTGGGCTAGCTGCTAATTTTATATTACTGTCGTGTTATTTTATCTTTGCCGTCGTGTTTATCTTTGTACTTTAGTGTTATTTGTCATTTTATCTTTGCCTAGGCCTAATTTTTCGAGCTTGTCTCCCTATGGGCCTATGTCAAATATATATATGTAAATAATAAAATGATTTAAGTTGAACTTGAACCAAAATTGAAAAACTAACAAACCAAGCCATACAAGCTCCGTCAAGCATACAAGTACCCAAACGTCTTAATCACAGAGTTGAGGATTTGGGCCTCACACACAACGTCTATCCATTGATAAAAATACAAAAACCAAGAATCAATCCTTTTTTGAGTAAAACTTGAATTCGTAGAGCAAAAACAGGATTAGAATAAAATGCACGTAAATATGAATAGCCATTCAATTAATGCCAGGAGAGGGTCTTTTCTCTTCGTAAATGAATGTTTTCAAAAGTTATAATTTTGCTAAGTCTACCCTATTGCTTCTTGCAGCTGAAGGATCAAATGAAAGTTATATAAGGAGGGATGGGGCCAGCGAGGTGGCGAATCGGCAGATCCGTGCTGGGGGGGGGGGGAGAGGTGACAAAATTTTTTTTTTCGATACTCACAAAAGAGTATATACTATATTTTGTTGAATGTCTGTCGCCCAGAAGGCTTTGCTGCTAAAGTCATAATTCTTAACATAATACGGTATGTCTAAAGGAACCGACTTTGTAGAAAACTTGGACCTAAGTTGCTCTGCTTGAGCCATTTGACCCTGTCCCGACCACTCATCTCATCCCCCCCCCCGCCAAAAGGTTAGGCATGTTTGGATCTGATCCCACTTCAAACTCCTGTGTGTCTGGACACAGAGGGGAAGAATTTCCTCAATGAAATTTCACTGAAGGACCCCTCGGAGTAAAAATAAAAAATAATGACAAAAATGCAGGTTCCTACTTTTCAACACCCTTCTCCCAAATATACTGTCCTCCCCCAGAGAAGTTGGACCTGTGCGCACCAGTAAAAACAGTACTAAATTTAGTTCTTTCCTTTTTCTGAAAGGGTGAAATTCCTCTACATACATATTATAAACACAGCGACAATGATTCTAAAAGGCCAGAACAATATACCTCTTCATATATTCCTTCAAATACAAGGTGTATCCCTTTTTATCACCAAAAGCATAACTTTCTTGTAGCCTATGATTCAGAACGATATCACATCCAGATTCAACCGCTTCTTCAGTTCCTTCATCAACATCTTCAGCAGAAGGGTTGGAACCAATTAACTGGACATCTCCAACTTTACGAGTGACAAGCTGAGAAAAAAAAGTTAAAAAAAAAACAAGCAAATCCAAACAAACAAACAAACAAACAAACACACATACACACACACACACACACACACACACATATATATATATATATATATATATATATATATATATATATATATATATATATATATATATATATATATATATATACGTCTGTTACTGATATATCTTTCAATTGTGAAAGCATCCAGCATTTTAGATAATGCCCCTAAATCAATGAAATGTCTGAATATAAAATAAATTATCGTCTATGTTCACCATCACAAGAAATTTTTTTAAAAGTATTTTAGAACATTAGTAAATTGTTTGTCCTATCACACATGTTACATAAAGCTTGCGTTCTCCTTATGAACAATATTATAATTCCAAACCAAGCATAGGCAGCGCTGTTAAAGTAAAGAACAATGTGGGCACAATGTATTATTTTTTTTTCGTGGTCTTAGACCAGGGCACTTCGTATCAAAGGAGTTATCGTAGAAACTTCGAAAAGGGCTCATTCGATTGGAAATTGGAGTGGCTAGTGCCCTTTTTCCTAGTCAAAAGTGATTAGAGGGCAACTAGCTCCCCCCCCACACCCATAATTTGTTCAGCGTAGTTGATTTCGAGATAGAAAATATGTTTTTGGGGAGGACACTCCCCCACAGCCCTCAGGGCAAGGGTTTTAAGTTATGCCCTGGAGGCATATAAGAACGATGTTGGCACAATGTATTATTTTTTTCTTTTAGAGCAGTGCACTTCGTATCGAAGAAGTTGTCGTAGAAACTTCGAAAAGGGCTCATTCAATTGGAAATTGGAGTGGCTTGTGCCATTTTTAATAGTCGAAAGTGATTGGAAGGTGACTAACACCCCTTCCACGCTCACCATTTTGTTCATCGTAGCTGATTTCCAGATAGAAATTATATTTTTGAGGAGGATACTCCCCCACAGCCCAAAGGGCAAGAGTTGTAAGTTATACCCTGGGGGCATATAAGGTTTTTTTTTATAGAAAGCGTTGTTGTAGAAACTTCAAAAAAGGCTTATTCGATTGGAAATTCAAAGGGCTAGTGCCCTTTTTAATAGTCGAAAGTGATTGGAGGGCAACTAACCTCCCTCTCACGCGCACCTTTCCCCCAAACATATCCAATCACAATTCTGAGATAGCCATTTTATTCAACGTAGTTTTAAGTTCTGGAAATTAGGTCTTTGAGGATGACAACCCCCCCCCCCCCACAGCCCTCAGAACAAGGGTTATAGGTTATGCCATGGGGGCATATAAGGTTTTTTATAGAAAGCGTTGTCATAGAAACTTCAAAAAAGGTCCATTCGAATGGAAATTCAAAAGGCTAGTGCCTTTTTTAATAGACGAAAGTGATTGGAAGGCAACAGACACCCCTTCCACGCCCACCATTTCTCCAGACATATCCGATCAAAGTTTTGAGATAGCCATTTTGTTCCACACAGTTCAAAGTTCAGGAAATTATACCTTTGACCAGGAAACTTCCCCCACAGTCTTCAGGGCAAGGGTTATAAGTTATGCCCTTGGGGCATATACGTTTTTTTTTACTGAAATCTGTGCCATAGAAACTTGAAAAAGGGCTCATTCGATTGGAAATCCAAAGGGCTATTGCTCTTTTAAATAGTCAAACGTAATTTGAGGGCAACTAACCCCCCTCTCACGCCCATCTTTTCCCCAAACACATCCAATAAAAATTTTAGATAGCCATTTTATTCAACGTAGCTAAAAAGTTTAGGAAATTAGGTCTTTAAGGACGACAACCCCTCCCCACCACAGCCCTCAGGGCAAGGGTTGTAAGTTATGCCCTGGGAGCATATAAGGTTTGTATTGAAAGCGTTGTCATAGAAACTTCGAAAGGGCTCATTCAAATGGAGTTTGAAAGGGCTAGTGCCTTTTTTAATAGTTGAAAGTGATTGGAGAGCGAGTAACGCCCTCTCACGCCCATCGTTTTCCCAAACGCATCCAATCAAATTTTGAGATATCCATTTTGTTTAACGTAGTCGAAAGTTCTGGAAATTAGGTCTTTTAGGATGATAACCTCCTCAGAGCCCTCAGTGCCAGGGCTGTAAGTTATGCCCTGGGGGCATATAAGGTTTATACAGAAAGTTGTTATAGAAATTTCAAAAAGGGCTCATTCGATTGGAAATTGAAATTGCCCGTTTTAATAGTCGAAGGTGAGTGGAGAGTAATTAACCCCCTTCTCAAGCTCACCATTTCCCCAAAAGCATTCAATCAACTTTTAGAAGTAGACATTTCGTTCAACGTAGTTGAAAGTTCTAGAAATTATGTATTTAAGGATGACAAACCCCCCAGAACCCCCAGGGCAAAGGTTGTAAGTTACGCCCTGGGGGCATATAAGGTTTTTTATAGACAGAGTTGTCGTATGACTTCAAAAGAGGCTCTATCAATTGGAAATTGCGAGGTATAGTACCTTCTTTAATAGTTGAAAGTGATTGGTGGGTAAATAACCCCACTGTCAAGCCCACCATTCCCCCAAACACATCCAATCAAAATGGTCACATAGCCATTTTGTTGAACGTAGTTGAAAGTTCTGGAAATTAGGTCTTTGAGAATGACACCCCACCCAGCCCTGCAAGGATTGTAAGTTATGCCATGGGGGCATATAAGGTTTTTTTTTATTGAAAGTGTTGTCGTGGAAACTTCAAAAGGGCTCATTTGATTGGAAATTGAGAGGGCTAGCGCCTTTTTTAATAGTTGGAATTAATTGGAGAGTGACAACCGCCCCTCTCACGCCCACCATTTCCCCAAACACATCCAATCAAAATTCTGAGATAACCATTTTGTTTAACGTTCTGAAAATTCTGGAAATTAGGTCTTAGAGGATGACAACCACCCTAACAGCCCTTAGGGTAAGAGTTGTAATTTATGCCCTGGGGCATATAAGGTGTCTATGTAAAGCGTTGTCGTTTCAAAAAGGGCTCATTCGATTAGAAATCGAAAGGCCTAATGCCCTTTTTATTAGTCGAAAGTGATTGGAAGGCTTGACATTTTTATAATAAATATCAATGTGGGTATAATGTATTATTATCTTTTGTTGTTGTTGTTTAGACCAGGGCACTTCGTATCGAAGGAGTGGTCGTGGGAACTTCGAACAAGGCTCAATCGATTGAAAATAGAAAGGGCTAATGCCCTTTCTAATAGTCAAAAGTGATTGGAGGGCAACTAATCCCCTTCCCACGCCCACCCTCCCATTTGCCCATTATGTTTAAAAACTTTGAGAGGCTCAAAACCCCTATGCCTTCCCAAGGCCAGAACAAAATTTGCACTATACTGAAAAAATACAAATGAATGTGCATTATCAGTTTAATATACATATACTGATATTTAGTAATCAAAATGTTAATATTATTTGATTTATTAAAGTTATAAAAGTAAAAAAATTCAAATTTTCTCAGTAAAGTGCAAATTTTCTTCTGTCCTTGGGAAGGCATAGGGGTTTTACGCCCAACTTATGTTAATTTCTGCTCGTTTTGAGTTTGACTCTGTTATTTATTGTAATTTTTATTCGTTTTGGGTTTTATTTATTTATCGATGGTGATTTGTGGTAGTTTTATGCTTGGTAGATTATTTGATTTGATTTTTTCACATTTTTTGTTTAATGGAGTTCTTTACTTTTCTTTAAAAAACTTGTTTTGTGGAAAGTTTTTTTAATTAATTATCATAATTAAACAAAGTGTAACACTATTACTACTAACAGTTCATTGCAGCATCAAGCTGCTTGAGACCAACAAAAAAGTTTCAATACTTCAATTTCAAAGCTTCAATACTTTGTGATGATTTCAAAGTATAATACCTGCAACAAAAATCTAGAAGAGCATGAATAATAGCTACAATAATGAAGGGTTTGACTTGAATGCTCAAATGCTGTTTGCACACTGTTTGAAATTCAATCAGTACTAGGGTCTAGATCAGTGGTTCCCAGCTGATTTTGGGTCATGACCCACCTAGGAATAATTAAAGTAATTATGCCCCCTCATGGCATTTAGATTTTGTTGTTCAAGATTTTACATGTATTTACATGAAGGAAGCCTAAATCACGATAAAAAAAAATGTACCTTTTTTCAGGACATCCTCTATGCATATTTTACCTTTTTTTTTATAGTATAATATACTAATTTTGATAAATTTGTGTCTGCATGCAACAACTTTTATACAATGCATGATGTCATTGCAATACTATCATGTATATTTTTTGTTTTTCAAAGCATATGAATGTGACACCATTCACATGTATATTTTTTATTTTATTAAGGCTCTAGAATATGCTTTGCCAAAGTATGCACGTTCTGCCCATGACCCACCAAAATATTGCCATGGCCCACTGGTAGAGCCTGTGTCCCATGTAAGGAATCACGGGTCTAGATGCACGGACTATTTCAATTAAGTAGGTGAACAAACAAACAATCAAATATAAGACAAATTATGCCGATGAGATGTTAAAAACCTTAAACAAAGCTGGTTTTAATAAGGACAGCAATCAAACAATATGCAGGAATTAAAATATTATTCCCATAGGAATAATATTTATTTACTATTATTCTTGATCATAAAACAAAGGAAGCTACAGCTTAGGCAAGGAGTGAAGTTAGAATAGCTTTAAGCTACTCCTTAAGGCCATATTGAAAAAACATTCTTTGAAATTTTCAGTCCTGGTATTTACCAATTGCTTAAGTTGTTGCCAAAACAGAAAAAAAAGTTTGATTTTTATCTTAGTTGCCCATTTCAAATTTGTGTTGATGTTTTTATTCAAAAGCAATTACAGTTTATTATTTTATTTTAATAAGACAATATTATTACATTTTTCTGCAGTTTTAGTTTAGTTTTAAATACAATATCTATTTTGTTGAAGTGTAGATTCCAAATGAAATACGTACCACAGAAACACTTAAAAATAGAAAAATAAAGCAAAGGAAAACAATGTAAAATCAATGATACATTCAGAGAATGAAAATCAAACAGCAGAAAACAAAGCAAGGACTACAATAAAAATTGCTATTAAAGTTTCCACAATATTGAAACTGAAAAATGCAGACAATTGAAGTCAAATAAAGGAAACAATATATCACTAACCATCCCGCAGATCACTATCCTACAAAATCACAGCAAAATCTGTGCTTCAATTTCATTAGTTTTGCTTTTGTAGCTTTTATGCTTATTTTAACCTTTAAACGTATCTTAAAAAGGAAAGTCTGAAAAACTCATCCAAAAAATTCACTTGTAAAGAAAAAAAATTCATAATTCATTTGGAAATAAATATGAGACAATTAAATTAAAATGTATAATAAGGTCAAAATCTCAATGAAGAGAAATTACTCCAAACAAGAATAAAATTTCTGAGGAACTAATATTATTTCTCTTCTATTGCATTAGAACCCCTGGCTCAAGAACATGCATATATAAACTCCAAATTGATCAACAAAAGTTTCTTGGCCCATAGTTGGGGTGCCTGTTCTCCTAACTTTGGGCAAAAGCAAAAACATATTTCATTATTGCTTGTACAAGGCTTTGACAGAGAAATTGGTGTCCCATTTAGATTTTATTGATCCAGTTGATTGAAAATTGCAGCAAAAGCCCAGACATAATATATCTAACTGTCCTGGGCAGAGAAGAAATGAGAGTTCCTGACAACTGCCAAATATTTTAGTCTTTTTTGGGGTGGGAATAGCTCTATTCAAATTCCAAACATATTTCTCAGATCAATTTGCCACATGCAAAGCATCTTCACTTGAAAGTTCTAGAAACTAAAATTCCCTCCAAATGAAATTTTTCAAAGTATGAGATGAAAATTAGAGAGTTAAAGTTGGAAAATGCTAAAGCAATTGGTTTTTAACTTATAAATTTACATTGACAGCTGTACTGGGGTTGCCAGGGCCTTTGAGGGCCAAGACAAGTCCCCTGGAATGAATTTCTTCCTGGGCCATTGTGACATTTTGTTATGAAACATCCTCAATGCAAAAAACCTTAAAAACCTCACTAATAATGTGGGATACAATCAATCTTCAAATTTTATGAATATTGTAAAGAGAGCTAATGAGCAATGTACTAGCATTTAGGCATATCCTCAGAAACTTGTTCAACTAGAAAGGTTCACAACTTCAAAAAACACAATAAAAGGGACAAATTACATGGAACAAGCAGTGATTAGAGAGGAGTGGATAGAATTATATTGATACATATATATATATATATATATAGGGTGAAACAGTCCAAATCCCCTCCACCCGTCTCATATTCAAACATGCTAGTAGCATTTTAAGTAGTTTCATTTTTGCTTCAAAATTCTTCAGTATTTTTTTGGCTTTGAAATTCTTTATAATAAAAGATAACTTACCCTTCCTGTTACTTCATAGATTACACCATCAACAAGTTTCATGGGATAGGTGTCTGAGAAAAGTTCATCATCTAGAAAAACAAAACAAAACACCCATGATAACAATTATATCATTCCTGAACAACTCTGATCATGTTATTTCAACTTGACAATTAAAAATCAAAACAAATCCCCAACAAAAACTGGTTTTTAACCAAATTCATCATTCCCCCCTTTCTCTTTGTTTTTTTGGTTGTCAATATCCACCAGATCACTGGGTGTCTCTTTTCTTATGCATAATTATTTGAATCTACAATTTGCTATTTTTTTTTAGCCCAACCTCCTAGCTTTAAGCTAGTCCTTAAATATTACAGCTGCTCTCAGTTTTCAATTCACAATGCTATTATATACTAACCTTTCTCCTAAATTTTATTGGTAGTCCCTTGAAACAAAATATGTCATTTGCATAATTTATCCATTTGCAAAAAAATAAACATCATAAAATAGTACCAGATAAAATTTCTGGGCAGTCCAAGTTTTAACAAGGTATAATGTTCACACCATTCAAAAGCAATTCCCCAATAAACTACATCATTAGAAATTAGTCATTTGCTTAAGTTGGCGCTGTTTCCCCACATATTCTAAAACCTAACAATATACTTAACCAAAATATTCTTAAGATATTGAGTTCAGCAATATATAACAAGCCAACATTGATTCAGAGATTTAGCCTCCATGATAGTGATTCAAAAAAACAGTAAACAAATTCTTTTTAAAGTAAAATAAAAAATAATCAGAAGTAAAGTCATATAAAAGTCAAGCTTAGAACAAACAGAAATCAAAATGAATTGTCAGGTCACATTTAAAAATAATAGATATGACAGGGATCAGCAACATTCCAAATATTTTGTTATAATTAAGTTCTTTGTTGGCAGAAAAACATGCCCTGTCAGTTTTTAGCCAACTGGAGAGAAACATTTTTTTTAAGACATTGTGGCATAACAAATTGATACAACCAAAATTTTATCTATGTTGGAACCTTTCTGGCTAAGTAGATTTAAGAGTAATTTCAAATACAAGAAGGAGTGTGGCACCCCCCTCCAAAAAAAATTAACAATTTGTAGAATAGTTCATAAATTTGTCATCCCTAAATTTTGAGCTAGAAATTCGAAATCAATTGTATCAGTCACAGCCAATCTCCCATGGATGGAAATGATTCAGTAGATTCAACCTGTAATATATCTTTGACATTTATGCAACAGGTGTACAGATTGTGAGAGTTCAGAAAGTCCAGTCCAAGAACCACCCTCCCTCCTCTTATCTGCCCCAAGTGCACAGTAACCCTACTACCTTTTGATTTTGCAGACATTTATTTTCTTAGTAAGCTATGGAGCCTGCTTAAAGGGACCAATCATCCAATTTGATTCTGTCAATGAACTGAAAATGGGTATTCCATTAAGAGCCATCTAAAGGAAATTTTAAAAATTAGAGAGGCATTACAAGCAAGGGGTCATGAAAAGGGGCCTTTTGCCTTAATCTATTTTCTATACTTTCAGGTATCCTTCTATAAGGTCTAAATGTATTTTAAACCCTGTGATTTGCTTAGTAGATGAGTATCAAGAAAGAATATATGAATATATTCCTAAAAAATCTGTTATAAGGTGTTTCTACCTTGGAAGGCTTAGGCTGCAGCCAAACACATACAAGACTTTTTGCACAGACAGGGGGGGGGGGGATTAGAAATGTGCCAAAGAGAATAAATATATGATGCACAAATGAACACTGTACAAGATTTCCTGGAAAACATTTGTGAAGGCTCCCCTACATATGTGTGATTTAAGAAATGTAATGATGAAAGAGGAAAATCTAGCATATTTGGTTTTTTACAATTATTCTATATGATCAATTTTAAAAGAATCTGGATGGGAATTATGGAAGTTGGCAACCCTTGAAGATCAATGTAAAAAGCTTATTAGACTAAATAGTTTACAATGGCGGTTGGAATAAGCAAAGTAAAGGCCACAACTATGCTACAAAGCATTGTTACTATAATTACTGAAGTTTTTAGAGAAAATTGTTGCCTGTTGAGATTGAACATGCCTACAGTAATAAAATAAATACTGATCATATTGCATTTACATATATACTGAGTTTACAGCATATCTAGATAATCTATCCAGGAGATCTGAAAGTTTATTAAGTCTTCAAGAGGTGGTGCTATAAAAATACTTTTGGTGTTTCAGGAACAACTGAAAGTCCCTGGAAGCTTTTACCTTAAAATTACCTTGAATCACAGCTTGGAGCAAATTTAAGGATTTTCCATCCTTGTAATGCTCTGTGATGACATCTAATGTTTTTTTGTTTGTTTGTTGTGATTTGCTTGCTACATTCGGGTTGTAGACTCAGCAGCTTCCCAGTTGTAGAAGAACTCCTGCTGTTGCCAATCTTCATCAAGTCTTTGCTTGAAGGCAATTGTCGAGTCTGCAGACACCGTATCTTCAGAGAGCTGATTCCACAAGTTGGTTATTTATTGGCTGAAGAAATGGCTTCTCTCTCGGATAGAAGAGGGCTCCTTGAAGATTTTCATTGAATTTCTTCTTGTCACAAGGCATTCTGGGGGAGCAAGGAAACCAGGAAGAGTATTTTTTGAAATGACTTTGTGGGTTAGAATCATGTCGCCTGGCTTCCTCTGGTATTTGAGAGTAGGGAGCTTCAGATGACGCAAACGCTCTTTGTATGGCACTTGTTTGAGGCCATCAACCATCTTAGTTGCTCTTCTCTGTACTTTTTCTAGTATTTCCCTATCCTTCTTAAAATAGGGGGACGCCAGGGATTTCCAATCTCAAGGCGTGGACGAACCAGTGCCTTGTAGAGCTTCATAAATACTTTAGGACGCCGGCTAGAGATAGTTCTTTTAATAAGTCCAAGGGATTGGAAGGCAGAAGAAGATAAAGATTTTGCATGGGTACTGAAACTCAGCCGATGATCAACAATGACTCCAAGATCTCTTTCTTCAGTAACTACAGAGAGGGGGTTACCTTGGAGATGGTACTGCTGATGTGGATTATGTTTGCCAAAATGAATGACATGACATTTTTCAGCATTAAAGGAGAGGAGCCATTTATCAGCCCAGCTTCCAAGAATATCAAGGTCCGTTTGTATAGATTGGAGATCAGATGGTATAGCAGCTTTGCCAGCATCATTAATATAAAAATTGAAGAGACTTGGTCCAAGGATGGTCCCCTGGGGGACGCCACTTAACACAGTTATGGATGACAATAAATGAGGAACACCTTGAGAATCATAGACCCTGACGGCTTTTGTTCTTTCTGATAGGAAACTGTATATCCACTGCGCAGTAACACCATCAACAGCTGCTGCCTTCAGTTTGGCGATCAGGAATTCATGACATACCCTGTCAAAAGCTTTTGAGAGGTCCAGGAGCACCATATCAACAGGAAATCCTCAATCCAGCAGTGATGTTATATACTCGTATGTCTGTATAAGGTTAGTGTCCATGGATCTACCAGATCTGAAGCCATGTTGAGAAGGAGTAAGTATGTTGTTAGTTTCAAAGTGCTGGATGAGAACTCTATTTACAAATCTCTCAAGCACCTTTACAACCACAGAAGTGATGCTGATGGGACGGTAATTTTCAGCACAATCCTTGGGGCCTTTTTTGTGGATTGGCGTGACATATGACGTTTTCCAATCTGTAGGTAGCTCTCTGTTTTTTAGGGACAGCTGGAAGAGTCTGCACAGAGGAGAAGTGAGGACATTTCTACACTCTTGAAGAAGCCTTGGGTGTAACCCGTCAGGTCCTTTGGACTTGTTAACATCAAGTTTATCAAGGCTAGATAAGACCATTTCTTCAGTAACTAACAGGCTAGGCATTGGGGTAGATGCAGAATGTGATAAAGCTGCAGGGATGGTTGGACAAGACCGGGTGGTGAAAGTGGAGGCAAACTGGACATTTAGTAAATTAGCTTTATCTATTGGCGACGAGTGCGTTACCCTGCTATGTTTGAGGTCAGGAATGGTGTGACAGTTAGGACTTTTAGCAAAAACATGCCTCCAGAAGGATTTGGGGTTTGCCTTGATATCTGTGGCAAGCTTCTCCTCAAATTCAGACTTCAATTTCCTAACTGAGTCCAAGAAGAGATTCCAAGCATTCACATACCTTAGCCAATTTTCCTGTGTTTTTTTCTTTTTGTACCTTTTTCAAGCTCTGGCCTTCCTATTGATAGTCCTCTTTGTATCCTTTGTGATAAAAGGAAGCGTTTTTGGTTGTCTTTAATAAATAACATGAGAGTGCTTCTTTTCTGTTGACAGGAGAGTTTCCTTGACATTCAACCATGACGTGTTGATATCAGAAGTAATGAGCTCTGACCAATTAATTGATACCAATTCCCGCTTTTAAGAACAGTTCCTGAGCCTGTCTTAGACAATCACACAGATTACAATGCCCGAAGAACCCAAAAATAAATTTATAGGAACAACTTCTAGGAAAACTGCTACATAAGACTTGGCAAAAAGAAAATTGTAAAGGACATAAATATTGAAATAGAAATATCTATTAGAAGGTGAATCATTTGAAATACAAGGTAATAACAAATTCAGCAAAACTTTACATGCCTTTTGTCATGGAAGTTCCTAAATAGAAATGAATTTTGCAGATCAAAACATTGGTTGCACCATGCCAGAATAAGTCTGTTGGCATATCCTATAACCTTAATTTATGCTATGCAGCATAATCAAGACCAGTCTACTCCATATCAATCATGGTAATTTTGCCTCAAGATGCATCAAACTGGGCTATTACACTACATGCTAAAACATTCAAATCAGAGGCAATGCACTAGTGTTGTCTATAGTAAAGGGCCATAAGGTTTCAATTAATCTTTTTTCCCAGAGGCACTTCATAAGGAAGGGGTGGTTGTATGAACTTCAGAGAGGACTAATTTAATAGGAAATTCAAAGTTCTAGTGCCCTTTTTAAGAGTCAAAACTGATTGGAGGGCAACCAGCCCCCTCCCATGCCCCCCCCTAAGTGCATATCTTGCTCAAAATAGTTTAAAGGTCAAATAACTAAGCCTTCAGTGTAAACACAACCCCCAACACCCCAAAGGCAAGGACTTTAAGCTATGCAAGCTACCCATTGTTAACATTTAAGTTTTTTACTAGGGAGAGTTGGGCCTCCAAAAAAGGTTGAAGGTATTAAGGTGAAACTTAAACAAAAAATTGAGAGGGATGTCAAACAATCAAAACACTCCATGTGCTAGCTGGTTGTCAAAAGGGAATATCAGCAATATCTAAGGAACAGCTAAGGGTATTAAGTTGAAACTTCTAGGGCATGTTTAAGAGTGATTGGAGGATAACAAGCCCCCCCCCCCCAGCCATTTTTATTTGTCCTCTCTCCTCAACAACGATCAAGATTTTAAAATAACAATTTTGTTCAAACTAGTAAAATGTCTAATAACTATGCCTCTGGGGAGGGTATGCCCCTCACAGTCCTACAGCAAGGACTAGAAATTATACAATTTGCCCAATATTTACATGCAGGATAAATCATAGGCAGTGCAATAGTGTTGCCTAAGTGGCACAATGTATTTTTTTTGGGGGGGGGGGGTTAGACCAGGGCACTTTGTATTGAAGGAGTTGTCATAGAAACTTCAAAAAGGGCTCATTTGATTGGAAATTGAAAGGGCTAGTGCCCTTTTTAATATTTGAAAGTGATTAGAGGGCAACAAACACACCTCCCACGCCCACCATTTCCCTGAACACATTCAATCAAAATTTCAAGATAGCCATGTTGTTCAACATAGCTGAAAGGTCCAGAAATTATGTCTTTGAGGATGAAAACCTCTCTACAGCACTCAAGGCAAGGATTGTGAGTTATGCCATGGGGGCATATAAGGTTTATATTGAAAGGGTGATCATATAAATTTTGGAGGGGACTCATTAGATTGCTAATCAGAAGTGTTAGTGCCCTTTATGAGATTCAGATTGATGGGAGGGTGGATTTCCCCATCCCACACCTTGTATTTTCCTGAAATGCATCTGATGGAAATTTTGAGATGGCCATCTGTTGTTGTAAAAACTTTGAAAAGAGCTCATTTGATTGGAAATTGAAAGAGCTAGTGCCCTTTTTAATAGACAAAAGTGATTAGAGGGCAACTAATCCCCATCCCATACCCATCATTTCCCCAAGCACATCCAATCAAAAATTTGAGATAGACATTTTGTTCAACATAATTGATAGGTTTGGAAATTATGTCTTTGAGGATGACAACCTCCCCCCCATGCAGCCCTCAGGGCAAAAGGTTGTAAGTTATGCCCTGGGGGCATATAAGATTTATATAGAATAGGTGACTCTATAATCTTTGGAGGGGTCTCATTAGTTTGGTAATCAGAAGTTCTAGTGCCCTTTTTAAGATTCAGAGCAATTGGGTGGACACACCTCATATTTTCCCTAAATGCAACTTATAGAAATTTTTAGATGGCCATTTTTTGCTGGAGAAACTTCAAAAAAGGATCATTCAATTACAAATTGAAGGGTCTAGTGACCCTTTCAATAGTCAAAAGTGATTGGAGGGGAACTAACCCCCCTCATACACCCACCATTTCCCCAAACACATCCAATCAAAATGTTGAGATAGCCATTCTGTTCAACATAGTTAAAAGGTCTGGAAATTATGTCTTTGAGGATGACAACCCCTCTTGCTGCCCTTGGGGCAAGGGTTTTAAGCTATGCCCTGAGAGCATATAAGGTTTTTATAGAAAGGGTGGTTGTATAAACTTTGGAGGGGCTCACTGCATGGGTAATCAGAAGTTCTAGTACTTAAGATTCAAAGTGATTGGAGGGCAAATACCCCCCCCCCCCGACACCTTGTATTTTCCCAAAATACATCTGATAGATATCTTGAGATGGTCATTTGTTGTTGTAGAAACTTAAAAAAAAAAAGGCTCATTTGATTGGAAATTGAAAGGGCCTTTTTTTAATAATCAAAAGTGATTGGAGGGCAACAAGCTTCCCCACAATCATTAATGATTGGGGATAATTCTTGTGCAAGCCCCTTCTCCTCACTATTAAACAGAGCTCTTTCACTAATATTCCTAGCTGCAGACTGCAGTCCTATTTTTCTTCCCTAACACACCATCAGCAACTTCAAATTTTTTTTTCCAAGTATAATTCCATCCATCTTCCACATTGTCAAATTTTAAACTCTCCAGTTTAGTATTCAGTATTCCTGAAATGTTTCTCTCAAATTCTCATCCTGGAGTATACTAACATCATAACTTCCCAAGAGGTAGTTACTCTTTCCAAAATTTTCACAATAAATTAATCCTAGACTCTACCAGATGGTGATCTTTAGTTTTAACATCAATAACAGCACTGTCTCCTAATAAATGATTAGGATGAGTGATTCATCTGAATCACTAGTATCTCTGTCAGTCAGCTCTACAGGGGCATTCTCCTAATGATTCAGATGAGTGATTCATCTGAATCACTAGTATCTCTGTCAGTCAGCTCTACAGGGGCATATACTACTATAACTGATACCCTGAACTTTTTAGTCTTAAAATGAGTGCTTAGTATTCATATTATTAATACCTTCCAAGCCTAAACAAGACTTAGCATCTTCCTTATTCATTGTGAGCCCTACTCCCTGTCTATGTACCCCATCCTTCCTGACTGAGCAAACAAATTCCATATCACCTAATGTCATGCTTCCTGCCCCTGGGATGAGTTTTCTGAAACACCTAATAAGTCCAGTTTGAATTGTCTCCATTTGTCAGTCAAAATGTCAATACAATAGTTTTTGTTTACCATCAAAACAGTCCCAAGTTCCAATTTTAAAGTTCTTTAAATCATTGAAATTATTTTGGCCTCAGGAAAAGCAATGGTCCTGGATATAAATGCAGGATGGGGACCAATACATCTTCGCAAGCCTACACTGAAGTGCTTAAGCCAGGTTAGACCTGGACAGCAAGAAGTCCTTGGAACCCCCAGTACAAAGGGAGGCTTTGCACAATCCTGAGCCTATTCTTTGTCATAACATGGTTTTCAGCACTTGGCAATGCTCTTCTATCAACAAGAGTTGAAATCCTGCACAGACAGTATTGAGCCTATTACCTCCCACTCATTATATATCCATGCCTACAAATATTAGGCTATAATATTACAGGGAGGCAACCCATAGTAGATAAATTAACTAGGAAGAGATTTTTCAGTCTGAAAATGCCCACCAAAACAGACCAAGCCCAGAAGGATTATCCATTAATCAGAGATCTGTGTTAATGATGTGCTGTACATTTTAATACAGTAACCCTTTTATGAAATTAAATAGAAAAAAAAAATTTCAACTAAAAGCAAGGACTTTAAATGAACAAATTTTTCACTTTGAACATTAAATAAACAAAATTTTTCAATATATGAGGAGGCTTCCCCTCTTGAACTCCTCTCTCTTTACACTAAAGTTTGACTTCTTTCTCAATTCTTAAAAGATTTAATAAAGATTAGGGCCGATTTATTAGAATAAAAAGCTTTGTCAAAGCAATAGAGACGTTAGTTTAATGAGCAAGGGATTTAGGAGAGTGTATCGCCACTCATATATGGATCAATTTTTGTCTTTTCAATGTTGTTCTGTATTTAAAGTTGAAAAAACTTATTTTTAAAAAATTTTATTTTTGATTGTTAATCAGATTATGCTGGAAAATCTGGTTCCCTCAAGGCGGTTTCAGTCACCATCTCCTCTCCCCACTCTGCACCCAACAACACTCTTTCATAACAAGTGATTGTAAATTAAAAAAAGCTTATTATTCTTATTAAACTCCCATTGTGTTTCAGGAGTTGCACTTAGGAATTGGGACAAAAAGTCAAAAATTTAGCATAAAGAGCAAGGTCTTGAGGAAGGGGCAACCTCTTTCATATATGTAATAATTTCTGTCGTTTAAGTTTTGAGGTTGCTCCATACTTTCAGTTGAAGAAACTTTTTCTTAATTTTATTTCTGATCGCTTTTAAATAACACCAGGAAATCTCCCCCCCCCTCCATGAAAAAATTCCATCATGGAAAGTTGTTTTCACATAAAAATACTCCCCCCCTCCCCACCTCCAGGGGAAGAATTTCCCTGGAGGTGGACAATTCCATTCTAGCTGAAAATTCCACCCAGAAATTTTCTTTTGGATTAACTTGGGTGAAAATTTTTTCTTAGCACACTTTCATTTGAAGAACACTTTAATTTCTGATTGCTTTAGAATCATGCCAGTAATCCCAACCCCCCAACCCCCATTGGTGGAAAAGTTACCCAGCAAAAAGGTTAGGATTAGCATAGTACACCAAAATATAATATAGAAACCACCAAAATATAGTATAATACCAAATATAATATCATTTGTCAATGATAATACCACAAAAAGAATTTTTTGAATGGTAATAATAACAAGTTATATTGTGACATTATTAAATTTGCTCCAAATATGGAAATAAAACTAGATTTTTAATCACCCAAGCAAAATACACTGCAACAAAATATTTCAAATATGTAATTTTATCAAAAAATTAATCAATTCAAAAAGACCCAATGATCAGTTTTACATGTCCCATTATAGTCCTAACAACATCAATTTGTATACTTTTCCTTTTAACTGCATAATGAGGGTCATACAAAAAAGGGATAATACTTTTTGATGCATGAACAGGAGTCTGTGCAAACGCAGTCCCATTTGAGTTACCCCCATTTGGGGTAATCATATGGTTCAGCTAATCCAAAGTGCATTGAAAAGGCCTCACCCTGGTTGCACCTGCATCATTATCAACACAGCTCTCTAACCAGGTAAGTGGTAAGTATGACTGGTAAAACATTTTAAACATTTTACTTATATCTTTCAAAATAAATCTGGTTGTTTTACATGCAACTCAGAAGCTCAAATTAATGAAATAGATGGAGGTGTACACAACTTTTCCAAATCAATAAATCAAGTCTTTTATAATAATATCTTTTATAATAATAAAAATAATTTTTAATTATTTTTGTAAATAGTAATGCCCCATTTCATTTATATATGCAAAAGTCTTAATGGTTTGAATACAAATTTACCTTTTTAGAAAGAAAATTGGAGGTTTCTAACTCTGTGATCAATACTGCTGTGTGGTAAAGCTTTCTAATTTAAATTTAGTTAATTATTAATTTAGTAAAAATATATTAAGACGCAAATACAAAGTTTAAAAATACCACTTTTTATTAAGATAAGGAACATATCCCGCCAAGTTTCTGTTTAATGGGAAATTGAGAAATTACCACTTCCCAGCATTTATGTGGGTTGGTTAAAGGAAGGTGTGGTTGACAAAAATGTATAAGATACGTTTTATTGGAAGATTTAGATCTGATACTAACTTTATGCCGGACTGACCTCTGGTCCATTGTTTTTAGAAATACCTTGGAATCTTGTCTTATCATTGCAAGTGTCTAAGTATTTTATTATATATTATTTTAGTTTCTGAGATTTGTGATCTACTTGGGACAGCCAGTCCCAGTAGAAAGTATATATCTGATTATTATTTTATGTTAAATGAATAAAAGTATTGTATTTTAGACAACCTCTCTACAATCTACCTTTAACCCCTCGAACATACCCAGTTGGTCCGCCTCATTAGTTTGGTCATAGCCTAAGGCACGCTACCAAAGTTTAATTACCTTAGGGCCAGAGTTTATCTCCCCTTTAAAGGGAGAATAAAGGCATCGACGATTACAACCCCCAAATAACATAATAATACAACTTCACAACAACGTCACAACAGCTGTATAGTTTAAACTTTGATTTCTGAGACCCCCCCCCCCCTGCTGGCAAGTTTTTCTGATTTGTAAAAAGCCAACAAAAATGATTATAAAGAGATTTTTGATCGGTTTTTTAATGTTTGTTTTCTGTATATTCAAGTCTTAATGGTTTGTACATAAAATAACCTTTTTGAGAAAAGATAATCAGGGGTTTCTCACTCTGCTATCAACACTGCTGACACATACACACACACACACACATATATATACACACACATACACATATATACACACATACACATATACACACACATACACATATACACACAAATACACATATACACACATACACATATACACATATACACATAAGCATACACAAATACACAAACATACACATAAACATATACACATACTCATATACACATACACACTCACATACACATATACACATACACATATACACACACACACATACACATATACACACACATACACACCACATACACATATACACAAACACATATACACACACATACACATATACACACACATACACATATACACACACACACACATATATATATATATATATATATATATATATATATATATATATATATATATATATATATATATATATATATACACACATGTGGGTGTCATGTGTGTCTGTGTCACACACACATGACACAGACACACACACACACACACACACACACACAGAAAATTGGAGGTTTCTAACTCTGTGATCCATACTGCTGTATAGTTTAAACTTGATTTCTGAGACCCCCCCCCCTGGCAAGTTTTTCTGATTTGTAAAAAGCCAACAAAAATGATTATAAACAGATTTTTGATAGTTTTTTAATGTTTGTTTTCTGTATATGCAAGTCTTAATTGTTTGTACATAAAATAATCTTTTAAGAAATACACATACACATATACACACACATACACATATAATATGTGTACACATACACATATACACACCCCTAACCCTCCCCTGGATATGGCCTTGGTACCAAGGACAGTGAAATGAAATATGACTGTTGAACTTAGTGTCATGGGAACTTATACAGCAAATTGCATCAGCAAACAGATCAGGAAACTGCAGCTTTTTTTGAAGATGTAGCTGTCTTTGAGAATTTATGAATTATTAATGTTTGAATTTTAACAGACAAAACAGCATTGTCAAATATAAATAATTATTTTTACTTATTATTCTCCCAATTCAACCTGGCAACACTGAGTTAATTTGTTTCCCATAATACAAACATTAAATCTATTGACTTTTTTTTTCAGACAAAAATCAACAATATTTTAGAAAAATGTGTAAAAAAGCTAAAATGCATAGCTCTATGACAAGACCATAATTAATAATGTGGCCTCAATGTGCTACACTCTACTTTAAACTATTTTATATATAAAGTATTAATTTCTTGTCGATATTGTAAAGATTTAATCTGTTGATTTTGTATTTTCTTTTTCTAAAAAAAATCATTAAAAACAGCCAAATTTTCTTAAAAAAATATACAAAAAGAAAAATCCTTTAGAAACCAAAAAGCCCAGCATTATGATGAGGCCACCATGGCCTCTACTGGTAGCCTATCTCTGGTATCTAGCTATGTTATAAATCAAAGAGCAATTTTGTTCTTATGAACAAAAAGGTTAGGGGGGTGTGGGGAAAGTTGAAACTTTTTTCTTATTTACATCAGAAATAAAATTTACCCCCACCCCCCTAATGTGCAAATGTAGGTATAAATTTAGAATTGTGGCCCCTGGTAAGGAGACATGTTAAGAAAACAATTCTTACTTTAAAATATGTATAATGATGCTAGTTCTCATATTATCCAAGGGGAGAACCCTTATCATCAAGTCCTTTTCCCTTCTTTTTCCAACTTAAAAGAAAAAAATTAAAATTTTTGCCAAGCTCTCGCTGCAATGCGTAAATCTTTTGAAATTGCTGCTATAAAAATTGTTTATTATAGACAACGTTCATCCTGGTGGATGAATAATCCACTGGGATTCCAAAAATATTCAAACCTAACCTAACAATATTTCTTTAATATTTATACCAATATTTTGTATTTTTGCCCCAGCTTTATCTGCATCCTGGTGGATTATTCATCCACTGGGATGAACGCTATCTATAAGAACAATTTATAGCAGCAATTTCAAAATATTTATACATTGTATTGAGAGCCTAGAAAAAATTGTAATTTTTTTCTTTTAAGATGGAAAAAGAAGGGGAAAAGAGAAAAGACGATGATAAAGGTTATCCCCTTGGATAATAAGCAAGCTAGGATCATTGTACATATTTTAAAGTAAGAATTGTTTTCTTAACATGTCTCCTTATCAGGGGCCACAATTCTAAATTTATACCAAAATATATACCCTGAATTGGTATGTTCTCCTCTGACCCCAATGTAGAATTCCTAGCTGTGAACTGTGTAAATAATGTAAATATGTGTGTTACCAAACATGTTGGTGCTATTTCTATGGAAAGACTCTCATCCATGACTAGTGACAGCTCATTGGAAAGTGAAACAAGCTCTGGAAGCTACTACACTGCTAACTCAAAAGTGCCAGAGACCACTTTAAGCAGAACGGATGAGGACTTGGGTCAGCTGAGCAACAGGACCAGCAACCAGAGTAAGCAACACCAAAAACGAGTCCAGATTTTTCTGCTCTAATTACTAATGTAGACCAACTTCCTAACAAATTGAATGAGCTGAAATCTGTGATTTATTCCAAAAATTATGATCTGGTCCTATTGACTGAGGTTTGTCCCAAGTCTAGTAGCAACAGACTTGAAGATTCCCATGTTAAGATTCCAGGGTATGGTGTCATGTCTAACCTACAGTCTCCAGAATGCAGGCATGGTACATTAGTGCTATTCAAGACATGTTATAGTATACTGTCATTATGTCTCCCAGGTAATTCACAATTTGTTGAATCTGTATGGTTTGACCTGTGTGATGATGGCAGTGGAGTAATAACCAGAGTAGGCTGTATTTATAGAAGCCAATCTGCCTCAGATTGCCAAGAAACTGAGTGGACAATAGCAACTATGCTGCATAAAGAAACTATGAATTACATGGGGAACCTACTTATAGCTGGAGATTTTAACTTCCCTGACCTTATATGGAAATAGGGATACCAGTATATACCTGTACTTACAAACAGAAGCAGAAGCACAAATCTATTCACAGAGTGCCTTCACAACCTTAATCTCTACCAGATTGTCAAATAAGCTACTAGAGGCCAACTCTACTGGACCTAGTGTTCTTATGGGATAAAGACCAGCTTCAGAACATAAATTACTTACCCCCTCTAGGAAAGAGCAATCATTTAATCCTAGAAGTGAATCTGTCATTTTGTAAGATAAAGAATGATTACATAAAGAAAACGTATGTAGATTAGAGGGCAATCAGAAAAGAGCTCGAAGGCATAGTTTGGTCACTTTTACTTCAAGGGGACGTTGACCAACAATGGGCTAACCTAAAGGACAAGCTACTTACACTTCAAAAAAAGCACACATCAGTAAAACTCATGCCAAAGCCCAAAACACTGCCTTTCATGACCCCCAAGATATGCAAGTAAAGAAACAGGAAGGGACAGTACTAGAGAAAGTACAATAAAGAAGGGAAAGATGAACACTACCAAAAGTTTGTGAAAGGTCAAAACAAACTAAGAAGCCTAACTAAACAACTTTATGCAAGTTACAAGTCCAAGGTAGCTGATGACAGTAAGAATAACCCAAAGAAGTTCTGGAAGTACATATCTAGTAAGGACTATAGCAGATGGTCAGTAAAAGCACTCAGTACAGATGATAGCAAGGAAGTGACCAACTTGAAGGACATTACCAAACTCCTCTACAGGCAGTTTGTGTTGGCTTTCACCAATGAACCAGATGGCCCTCTTCCTCATAGCCCATCATACTACATCCCTAACCCAATGCCACCTCTTCTACTCTCCCCCCCCCCATCTTGTCCAAAAGTGACTTGAAGTGCTAGATGTCAACAAGTCCGCCAGTCCTGATAACTTGCACCCAAGACTATTGAAGGAGCTTGCCAAAGACATTGCACAACCACTATGCAATATATTCCAACTGTTGCTTGACTCCAAATAGGTACCCATAGACTGGAAGATGACCCACGTCAAACCAATACTCAAGAAAAGTGATTGCACCAAAGCCAAAAACTACAGACCCCATCAGTGGCAAAAACCCTTGAGCGGATTGTGAAGGGATTCTGACACATCTCTGTACTAATAATATACTTTCCCCCAACCAGCATGGCTTTCAGCCAGGAAAATCAGTTGCGACCATTCTCATTGAGACATACAGCATCATAACAGATCATCTGAAGAAAGGAATCCCTGTGGACCTGATTTTACTGGACCTAGCCAAGGCTTTTGACAAGGTACCACACAACCATCTCAGATTGAAACTTTCAGCAGCAGGTACCCATGGGGACATGATTGATTGGGTCATTCACTTACTGACTGGTTGGACTCAGCAGGTTTGACTCTTCACAGCTAATGGCAACAAGGTTTTCATCAAAGCATGAAAAGTTGTAAGCAGAGTTCCCCAAGGTATTGTTTTGGGCCCTACCCTATTCCTCATATACATCAACAATATGGTGAACAGAACAGAAAACAACATCACTCTCTATGCCAATGACTCCAAGCTATTTGGGCCTGTAAATCAACAAAGTCTGCAGTGTGACCTTCATAAAATCCAAACATGAGTGGGACTTTCCTTTCAAACATGAAAGGAAATATGAGTGGGACTGTCCGTCCCACTCAACTACTGACTGATGCCAACTTCATCATAATGAGTGTCTTGCTAGGAGGCTGATGCTGCTTTAGGCTTAAATTCCATCTCTCCTGCAGACCTCTCTTATGGTGTGTCACTGGGCCCTAACACAGTGATGAAATTTAGCCATCATTGACCCAGAGCACAACAGATACTGTATGGACCTTAATTTCTCTGAAGTCCAAATTAAGGTAATAGGGGTAAAATTCATTTCCAACAAAAATGATTAGGCCTATTATATTTTGAAAGAGCATAGATAGTTCCACATGCAAAGGATGACAGATTGACAAAACTTGTTTGGTAAATATCTACCGAATCATATTATTGAGTTAGGACTAAAGTGAATACACCATTCCATGCCTTTTTTATGCTGATTACAAATAAAATAAGAATTACTATCGGAAATGAATTACAGCCCCCCCCCCCCCTATATATGCCAATTCAGGGTTAGGGTAAGACACACAGTAGTTGGACACTTTAATCACTTTGAAAACTTTTTGACATTTAAACTACTCTAATTACTTATTATACCACCTAGAAACTTAATTTTTGTAGCATTGATATTCTTTTCCTTTTGTGAACAAGTAGGTTACTAATTCAAATAGTTTCGCTTGTACAGCGCCTCCTATTTTTGAATTTACTAACAAGTGACAATTCTGCCTAAAGACGGACATACAAACTGCTCATTGTAAATAGTTATGACGCAATATTGCTTATTTCGGTCCAGCAATCTTCCTATTTTCGGCCAGTAGCAATGAAACTGGTTTTCCCAGTTTTGTTTTCTATATGCTTTAATCTTGGCCAAGCTAATTTCAAAATAGCTGCAGTTTGTAAATCACCCTTTCGCAAATGAAAAATTAAATTTTAAAGGTTTATCACAAATTTGTATAACAAATTTGATTTTCATAGAAGATAATAATTCAGATTGGAATTATTGAGAGAAGTGAATATCCTTGTTATTCAATCAAGGATTTTTTTTGGGGGGGTGGGGGGCGGGGGGTAAAATAGGTGGATCCAATAAAGAAAAATTATGGGGCACAAAACAGGTTGATCTGATAAATTTGCATCAGGAGTAAGTTTAATTAACGCAAACTTGAGTTAATTAAGTAAATTATGCTCTTTAAGAATATAGTAATCATTTTTGTTGGAAATGAATTTTAGCCCCCACCCCTATATATACCAATTCAGGGTATATATTTTCACATTAGGGGGGTGGGGGTAATTTTATTTCTGATGTAACTGAGAGGTAATTTTCAACTTCTGATGAAATTTTATTTCTGATGTAAATGAGAGGTAAGTTTAAACTCCCCCCACCCTCCGAATATGCTAATATAGGCTATACCCTGAATTGGTCTATATATGAGTAGGAGATGAAACTCATTTCCAGCAAAAATGGGTGAATTTTTACCAAATCATATTATTGACTTAGGAATAAAGTGAATACACCATTGGATGCCTTTTTTTTAATGCTGATTACAGATATAATAATCATTTCTGTTGGAAATGAATTTCAGCCCCCCCCCCCTATATATGCCAATTATGGGTATATATTTCTACATAAGGGGGGGGGGGGCAAATTTTGTTTCTGATGTAAATCGGAGGTAAGTTTAAATGTAAGTTTAAGATAAATATTCAGATTGGAATTATTGAGAAAAGTGATTTTCCTTGTTATTCAATGAGGACAGGTGCGGATCATGGCTTTTGTTTTTTTTTTTGGGGGGGGGGGGCAAAATAGGTGGATCCAATAAAAAAATTTAGGGGGCGCAAAAGCTGGGGATCCGAGAAGAGGGCGTTAGGATTAAGTTTAATTAACGCAAACTTGAGTTAATTAAGTAAATTAAACTACTTTAGGCTATACTAGGGGGGCGTGCGCCCCTTTGCCCCCTCACCGCTGGATCTGCCACTGAATGAGGGGAACTGGTATTCCCCTGTACAATGTTTTCAACTATGCAAGATTCCAACAGTACACTTTTCATATTGATCTGACACTATTTTTGATGTGTTTTAGGCTTTTAGAAATCACCATAAACTTCTTCTTGGAATAAACTTTTAATTTTAAAACAAAACAAAATAATAGTTACCATTCCTGAATCAATGTCCCATGGCAACTTTTTCTCAATAGTAATTTTTTTTCAAAATGTTTTAAAGTTTTCGTTACTATGGGCTGTTGTTTGTTCTTTACTATGTTACACCTACCTCTGCAACCATGACATTGGTGGATCCAGAGGGGGGAGGGGGTTCACCCCCTAGTCAGTACCTCACCTTCTTAAGCCAAAGATTTTTTTTAGCACTTTCATAAGAGCTATTTATTCTAAATAATGGCCTTTGTGTTTAAGGGTCATTTTTAAAGAACTGGAACAAAATTCAAAATCTTTAGCTTAAAGAGCAAGGTATTGACTAGTAGACGAGCCCCCTAATATACATATTAAAAATATATGAATGTACAAGTTCGTTAAGTAAGTTAATTCGGAAGTTACGTATCTTTATTACTAATAAAAACGTTCGTAAATAAAATTAAATAAGTTTCAAGAAAGCCATTTAACCAAATAAAAGTAAAATTAATATGCAAATTTTGTTTTAATTATTCATGTACAATGACCCAAAATCAAAACCTGCATCAATTCAAAAACATTCAAAAATTAAATAAACAAGCATGTTTTTTTAACTGAAAGTAAGGAACAACGTTAAAACTTAAACATAAATTATCCTGTAAATGAAAGGGGCTGTCCCCTCCTCAATACCTCGTCCTTTACGCTAAAGTTTGACATTCTCGCAACTCTTATTTTTGTTAAACAATAGAAAATTCGTTAATCCCCCTCCTCGTCAGCAGCTACACCCAAAATATGCTTGTTTTGCTTTGTTTTTTTTTGATTTGGCATTCTTCAAGACAACTATTGAGCTTTCTACCAAGAAAAGGCGCCTTTTATTATTTCTTCACTTTCAATCTTGTATATACTTGACTGAAATATAGCCCCTTATAGAAAAGAATACTCCGTAATCCTTTGTCCTGATGTCTTAATTTAGCTTAAATTCATTTTTATTATCGGAATTCAATCGAAATTAAGTGCACATGCCCCATCAATATTGGTCAAACATGTTACTTCAATACATGACAAGTCTCAAATCAATTTACTAAATGGCAAAAATAAAGAAAAAAAAGGAATCAATATGCGATTTCTCAAACAAAAACAGCTGTCAAAAGCAATTAAGAAATCCCTTCACGTTTCAAAGGATTTGCATAACCCACTTTCCGAAGTTTCTAGGAGCTGCAATCAATTTGGGCTTAGAGATGCTAATTAAACTGAAACAGAGCAATAAACATATAGTAGTATTCTCTGACTCCAAATCTGCTCTCAATATCCTAACAAACCCTAACTTTGAAACACTGGACATAGACTTACATCAAACTAAAGAAAACCTTAGCAGCCTTGGAAGATTAGGCTGTGTTATTAAATTTCAATATATACCTAGTCACCTGGGTATAGAAGGAAATGAAAAAGCAGACAATATAGCAAAGCAAGGAGCAAAAAGCCAAATGGAACCAGTGAAACCTCTAACTATAAGGGACATAACTAGATTGCGACTGAAAACACTACCCAAATTAAAGCCATCAAATCTATCCCCCTTTCCAACCAGGATGCAATCAGTCTGGTTTCATTGCCTGAGTACAAATACAGCTAACTTCAACCACCATTCTTTCTCACAAAAAATTAAGCAGCCAAATGGAGAAGATGCCAGCAGCCCATTTTGTAGGTACTGTAATACCAAAGAAGAACATCCTGATCACTTATTACTGAAATATAAAATTCTGGAAAGAAAACAAGTGAATTTCTTAAATTTGAAAGTTTAACTAGGACTGAATTAAAACCCTCCGACAAATATAAAAACTTTGACACAATCTTCAAAAAGAGATTCTTTTCTTAGATGCTTTCAAACTGTTAGTGGATCTAAACCTACAACACTATATATAGCAATCAATTTATGCTGACTTATTGAATTGGGTAAACCCTACTACGATTATACCATATTTTTACCTAATTAGCTAATCTACATGTTTACATATTCATCCATATTTCGAATATTTATAAGCAGTGTTTACAATTACGCCGTTTATTTTAATAGTAACGTAATTTTTTCGACTAGTGAATTTACATAAAAAGGCAACATTCTGTACAGCCACAAGTGAATTGTCCCAAGAAGAATGAGCTTATTCTTATGAGCTGTATGAGCTTATACATAATATGTATAATATTATATATATATAATATGTATAATATTATAGCCACAAGTGAATCCTGAGAAAAGAAGAACAACACACAACAACAACAGCAACCGTACAAGAAAATTGAAATATATTTTCTTGATTATTATCGCTTCTAATCAGTAGTTGTACCAAACCTATCCTGCTCAAGTCATCCTCAGAGCTATACTGTGGTGTTTATCCTTCCCATAGTATAGTGCAGACGGTTTGATATCATCTATTTGCCCTTCTTATTTTAGTTTTATATTTGTTTTTAATGCCTTTTCCAATTGGAATTGTTCAGACGGCATCCAAAAAAAAAAACGTCCCCCCAGATCCCAAATCAAAATCCATAGTGAAAGATACCCATCCTGGCTGGTCAAGCACATTATCTGAAAGTTCTAATGATGGCTCCAATTCGGAGAATAGGACAATGATAACTGTAGGTCCTAATGTAACTATAAATGATGATAATGGGTTTCAAGAGGTCCTCTCTAGAAGCTCTAAAAAAAGGAAAAAAATCTCCCCAATTAAAAGCATTTCCCCTCTCCCTGCTCAAGATCCTCCCTCCAAAAACTTAGGAATTTACCTTAACATTACTCCCACTACCCCCTTTGAAATAAAAATGATCACTGCAATAAGAGTTGCAATTTTTAAACTGCTAAAATCAATGTTCTCTCTTAACATTAACCGTGATGGATCTCTGCTTATAGCTGTAGAAGATCAGAAATCAGCAGATACAATAATTAACCTTAAATCCCTTCTGAATATCCCAATTATTGCATCTAATTGGAACCCAAAACAATCACCAACAAAAATTGTAGTTTATAATGTTCCCCCAGAGATATCTACTCAGGAGTTAAAAGAAGGCCTCTCAGATAGGGCTGGAAACACAATCCCAGTTGAGGATGTTACCCAACTTGGAAAACCTAACTCTACTGTCCTAAAAACTAGTAGATCCTTCTTATTCACACTAAAGGATAAAATTGATATCCCAGAAAAATTATTCCTATTTGGGCAAATCAAACCACACAAGGAATACAAACCTAAGCCTATTCAGTGTCAGAAGTGTTTCAAACTGGGACACACGACAAACAAATGCAATGAAATTCTCCAAGAGTGTAGTAATTGTAAATCTTTCCATCCTAAAGAGCTGACAACTTGCAAAAACACCCAGCCTACATGCATCAATTGCAAAGGTCCACATGAATCTACAAATAAATCATTATGCCCTGCATACAAGAAAAGAGCTCTAACACTCCAAATATCAACAGAGAAGGCCATCCCATACCCCTTTGCAGCAATGGAAGCAAATGCTGCCCAACAATACCAAATAAAGCCTGTAATGAAACCAACCAAAACCCCCAAGTCAAATGCCCCAAATGCATCAAGCACCCCATATAAAACAATATCTTCTAAGCCCCCTAGCTCAAATCCCTATCAGAAGGAATCACCAAGCCAGCAAGCCTTGTTTTCCGGTGAGATGAGGCCAGCCTGGCCCTCCCTCCCAAGAAGAAACAAACCAGAAACACTACCTGGAATCAATCCCTTAACCAACAAACAGGATGCACTACCAAAAATGCAATCCCCAAATATATGCTTATTCATTCTAAACTGTAATGCAGTTCAGGCCATGAACATACATCAACTACAGAAAACAAAAATTATTGCAGAATTGGAAAAAATCTACATCCCAGATGATATGCTCATTCAAGCAAAAAAAGATCTTGCTTTACTTTTAACAAAGCTGAACATTGATACACAGTCATATGAAGAATAAATCAACAACACAACATTTATCAATACTCCAATGGAATGTAAGATCACTCACAGAAAATAAGCTAAATGAACTAATATCATTTATGAATAATAATTCCATTAATATTGCTTGCCTCCAGGAAACTCATTTAACCCAAAATCAACAAATTAAGTCTCTGGGATACACTATCCTGAGAAAGGATAGATCTTCAGAGAGAAAAGGAGGTGGTGTAGCTTTATTAGTTAATAATAATATAAAATTTTGTGGCATCAATTTTCCAGATTTTGAAAATGATATTGATGTAATTGGTATAAGTGTTTGGCTGAATAATTTAAAAACCTACATAATAAGCTTTTATAACCCTAATGGCCAAACTTCAGATGCCAAGGATTTCTTTAATTATATAAATAATTCTAATAATTTAAAAAACATCATTATTTGTGGTGATTTCAATGCCCATAGCCTTTTGTGGGGGAATAAACCAGCAAATAAAGCTGGTAAATTTATTGAGCATATGATTTCAAATAATAATGAATTAGCTGTTGCTACCCCTCCAAACCTAAATACATATTTTAACCCCAAAAGTGCCAAATTCTCCACAATTGACCTACAAATTGTGTCTTTAAATTTTTTGAACAAAATTTACATAAATAAAATTGATAGTCTGTGTACAGACCACTTTGCTATAGTTTGCTCCCTAAATGAACCTGCTGAAACTTCTTCTCATACTTCCAAATATATCAACACTAAAGCAAATTGGTCTATTTTCCAAAATAAGCTAAATGATGAAATTACAAGTTTCACCCAAAGTTCATGCATTTCTAACACAACAGTTGACACACATGCTGAAGCCTTGACATCTTTACTAATAAATACAGCTAATCATGCTATCCCCAGGACAACACCTAAGAAAACATTCCCTAAACAAATTCCTAAAGCATGGTGGACAAATGAGTGCCTAAATAAATGGAAGATAAAAAAGGCAGCTAGGACAGAATTCATAAAAAAACCAACACCTACTACATATTTAAAAAAATTACAAGCAGAATCTAATCTAAAAAGGACTATAATAGATGCTAAATATAAATACTGGAATAATTTTGCAAATAATCTCTCCAGAGAAACGCATGAGCCAATTATACATAAAGTCATAAGCCACATATGTGGGAAAAAGACTTCTCCCAACCCACTCCTGTATGAGCTTTTACATAATAATACCCATTATGACAATGATATTGAAAAGGCTAACCTATTTGCAACTCTTTTTGTTAATAAGCTAACATCAAACAATCAAAGCAATCTGTCCACAATTCCTATGAACCCTAGTTACCAACCACGCCCAGGATCCGAGTACATAACTAATCCATTTTCAATCCAGGAATTGAATAATGCAATACATCATATTAGGTCCAAAACTAGCAGCAGCTATGACAATATACACCCTACATGGATAAAGAATCTCACACCTTCATACAAACAAGAACTGCTAAATTGTTATAATCACGCTTGGGCATCCTCTAGGTTCCCCAATATATGGAAATGTTCGTCCCTCCTACCAATCCTAAAGAAAAATAAACCAAAAGATAACCCTGAGTCTTATAGGCCCATAATGATTACACCTGTGATGGGGAAAATAATGGAGAAAATGATTTATTACAGACTCCTCTGGTTTGTTGAGAAAATAACATGATCCCACATACTCAAACTGGATTCAGTAAATACCACTCCTCAACAGAGGCTTTCATTTTGATAACAAGTGCAATAAATGAATCTTTCTAAAAAAAATAATATCATAGTGGCAGCTTTCATTGATTTTGAAGGAGCATATGACAATGTGAACCACCAAATCCTTTTAAATAAACTTGCAAACCTTGGAGTACCTCACAAGCTAGTATCCTTTATTAAATCCTTCATAGAAGTGCGAAGTTTCATTGTTTGTGTTGGTTCAGCCTCTTCACCCCAAAAGACAATATCCAAAGGCCTACCTCAGGGAGCAGTCCTCAGTTGCCTCCTATTTGCCCTATATCTCTGGGACATGAACCTACCCCACACGAATCTACAATATGCTGATGATCTGGTGCTATGGTCATCTGGCAACACCTTTCAGATAGCACAGTCAAATCTGCAAAAGTCACTTTTCCAGTTTGAAAAATTCTCTCAGCATTCAGATTTACCCATTGCACCCACCAAGTCAAAAATAATCCAATTTCACAGGAAGCGAATCCATGTTAATGCAAAACTAACTCTAAATAAAACAACTATTCCAGAAGATAATAATATTAATTACCTAGGTCTCATGCTTGACCAAAAACTTAATTTCCACCTCCACATTTCAAACAAAATAAAAAAATGTTATAGAAAAGCAAATATACTAAAAAGACTTCTTTCCACACCTTGGGGTTGTAAGGAGAAAACCTTACTCCAGTTTTATAAATCACATATAAGACCCCATATTGACTATGGGCTCATTGTCTATGGTGCATGTGCAAAGACCCAGATGCAAAAAATTGAAACAACACAAACTGATATAATACGTCTCATATTTGGTCTTAGGAAACCCACAAGCACCAAGTTTCTGCTTATGGAGAGTGGATTAACAACAATAAGGGAGAGACGTAGCTTTCTCTTGATAAAACATCTTACAAAAATTGAATCAAATAGCTCACACACATTACATAATTGGTTAAGAAATCCAGCCATGTATAGAGGTATTGCAGATGAGTATGCCAATATTCAAAAGAAGTTCCCTGTACCAGCAAAGTCTATTGCACCTACTTTCCCCCAATCCCCTCCATGGACTTGGTCATTTCCCATAATAAATACTGAATTTTCAAAATGGAATAAAGATTTAACCCCCATTGCTTTTGTTCAGAAAAAATTTGCAGAACTTAATACAATTACCTATAAAAATCACTTCCAAATATTTGTTGATGGGTCAAAAATGAATGAGAAGGTTGCAAGTGGTGTTTTCCTTCCTCACCTGAAAATTGCAATGGGCAAGAGATTATTTAATAATTTATCTATAATGTCTGCTGAGTTAAATGCCATAATCATGGCATTAGAACACCTTAAGCAAAACCAATCTTTGATTGAAAATTCGAATAATATTATCATTTATTCCGACTCTTTATCAAGCCTTGAGTTGCTGGCCTCAGCTCCTCAATATAAGTTGGACATTGACACTTATCATTGTCTCAGTATTATTGATAATCTTGCTTCAAGTGGCATAAAAACTTACTTTCAGTACATTCCTAGCCACTCTGGCATAAGTGGTAATCATCAGGTTGATGAAATAGCAAAAAATGCTATAAATATTGACCAGCCAAGTGGGAGACCAATCCCAATTAGAGATATTTACCGATGGAGGCTATCAGATATTAATTTTAATAAGATTAATCCTATCCTTTCCCCCTTTCCCAATAAGTATGTTTCTAAAATTTATCATAGAATTCGTTCTGGAACAAATGGACTAAATTTCCTTGCATTCTCATATAAGCTTTCTAATTCAAGTGGTTCAATTCCCCTGTCCCCTCTTTGCAGGCATTACAATATGAATAATGAAACAATTGACCATTGCCTATTTGAATATAATATGTTGACGTCTGCACAACATACCTTGCTTTCTAAACTGTTAAAATACTTCAAACACCACAAAATCCCACTATCAGCCAAGAGCCTAGCCAACTAGACCTGCACACAGAGTATAGAAATCGACATCTATCATCTTATATTTGAACTCCTAGAGTCGAAAGATCTGCTGAAAGATATCTGAATATATCTAATAAATATGAGGCAATCAAGCCAGTAGCTCTGTAGCCCACAGAGTGAAGCAAAAGGAAAAGGGCTAAATAGTTTTACTGAAAAGCCCGCCTGCTGTTAAATAGAAGAAGAAGAAGGACATATGAAGCCAGTACCTTACTGTAGCCTCCTAGAGTCGAAAGATCTGCTGAAAGATATCTGAATATATCTAATAAATATGAGGCAATCAAGCCAGTAGCTCTGTAGCCCACAGAGTGAAGCAAAAGGAAAAGGGCTAAATACTTTTACTGAAAAGCCTGCTTGCTGTTAAATAGAAGAAGAAGTAGCCCACAGAGTGAAGCAAAAGGAAAAGGGCTAAATAGTTTCACCTGAAAAGCCCGCCTGCTGTTAAATAGAAGAAGAAATATTCAAAGATTGGGATACATTGTCAACCCAACCCAGAGAGAAGAGGGGTAAATGATCTGACGCATGCCTCAATTCACTACAGTTGATTGATTTGACAACAAATGGCCATCTTTGAAAGTATTATTAAAGATTTGATCTTTAATAATACTTTTATTATTAAACCCCCCCAGGGGGGGTAAAACCCCTAACCCCCCCCCCCCCCCTGGGTACTGCCTTGGCCAAGGCAACATATTTGCTATTGTACAAGGAAACCAGTCACGAAACCTGTCAAATAGGCTATTTGCAAGAGATCGCTATAGATAAATGACTGCAACGCCGTGGTTTCTCAATGAGTGTCAATATTTACACGATTGATTTTTGGGGTTTAAGGGGGGGGAAAGGTACTTAGGTTAGGGTTGGTTACGTATTTAATATATGGTCTGATTCCCCCCCCCTAATGTGCAAATATATAGCCCAAGTTTGTTTCTAAATTATTATACATTCATCCTATTTTATTTTACATTTGTCCTATATAATTTGGGTGGGGGACTTGCCCTCTAGATTTGTCACTCCCTTTTGCAAAACCCATAAGCTAACGGATAACAGCTAATGGTGGCGGATACAGGGAGTGGTGAGGGGGGCTCATGCCCCCTAGCAAAGTCTAAAGTAGCATATCATATTCTTGATGTGCTACTTGAAGGTCAAGTAAAGTGTATTCTTAAAAAATTAATTTAAAAAAACAAAGTTTTTCTGAAGGAAGTAAATAGCAAAGTTGAAACTTAAAACAAACAAAAATTATTACTTCACAGCCTATCTAACATATATCAATAAAACTAGTACAAATAAACCAACTAATTATGTTTCTCTATGCTTTTAGGATTATACAAAACTAGCACTTTACTGAAAACACAAAAGTCAAGTATAAAAAACAGGATTATTGATTTAAGAATCAAAAGTGAGCATGTAGCCTAACAACACTAAACGAATCGATAAGGCATTTCATAGTCTTACACCAGTTGTGGCATCAGTAACTTTCAGTATACAATTAAAATTATCTTAAAAACGTAAGCGTAAACTAAATATTTTTTTAATAACCGCAAAGTAATTGAACAGCATACAGAAATATTGGTTTGATTTATCAATCATCATTCTGGTCTCGCCAGCTATAATACCAGGACTGTGTAATAAATAATCTTAAAATGTAAGAAATATGCTTAGTATTATTTGAAATGAAGATCAAATAAGACATAATATGAACTCTGGAAATCTAATTATATCTCTCTATACAACAGTGAATTTCAAATCTACGATACAAATTCTAAGGCTAGTTAATATTGCTAATACTATTAAGATTGCTTTACTTCAACTTGTCTACAGACTAATTATGATATACGACTTTCAGAACCAAAACGAGAGCCAGTCATTGAACTGAGCCATTGTGCAGAAGTAATACCAAATTTAATGAAAAAAAATAAAGCAAAATCCTAATCTGGATTGTTACTTTATCTTAAAAGGGATTGATCCTAAAAGGGATTGATAATATTTGTATTCTGTAAAACGTGTCCTTAATTGGTTTGCTTTTACTGTACCAAAACTCTTATATTGTTTTGTGTTTTCAGTAAACTGCTAGTTTTGTATAATCCTAAAAGTATAGGGAAACATAATTAGTTGGCTTATTTGTACTAGTTTTATTGATATATGTTAGATAATCTATGAAGTACTAATTTTTGTTTGTTTAAGTTTCAACTTTGCTCATTACTTCCCTTGGAAAAACTTCGTTTTTTTTTTAAATTAATCAGGGAAAACAGCATGTCCATTTTGAACTCCAATGCCACTTCTGAACCCAAACTGATTGTCGCTGCAGGAAGAGAACCCTTTCAAGAAGTTTACTAATTATCAAACAAACAGTAATTGTGTATGTAGCTCTAGTTCGTAGCCGTGTTTTGATGAAGATGTTGAAAGGTGTATAGTTATTTCGCGCCTTTCCAAAAGAAAGTAGTGGTATCAACTCACAAAAATGTAGGTCAAAGTCACGAAAACTTTTAATAAAAATACCAAGAAAATACTATTCTCATTGAAAATGCCAAATTAAGAGTTTTTCAAAGGCTGCGCGGGGAGAGTGGCGGCAAAAAATATTAGAAGGGGGAATGCTTGGGGGAAAAATATTTTTAAAATATATGGGCACAAAAGTTTTTTTTTTTAGTTTTCTTGATGAAAATCTCAAGAAAAAACCATTTCTAAATGAAAGTATCAAAAAGGATGTTTTTCCAAACATAGGAGGGGGGCAAAAACACTTAAAGAAGCAAATACCCCTGCTCCCCAATTGACGGCACTGCACATAGAATATACACGTATAAATTTTTCTGGTCCTTTTATATCTTCAGAATTCTTATAAAACAAAAAATCGCAAAGATGCATCATCATGTATAAGGAAGAAAAGAGATAAGGTTGTTTTATTTGATGTTTTCCAGATTTTTTTTTTTTTTGTGAATATTTCATTTGTGTTTTTCACTAGTTCAATATTTCAATTTGAATTATTTCATTAAGAAATACACTGAACAAGCTATGCCAAAAGATGAACAAGATACGTCATTTCAGTACAGACTGATTAGTTCTTATTTCCAGCTTATCTATTTTTGTTCATTGCAGGCCTTGAGCTTGATAACGATTAAATAAAAACAAGTTATTTTTCAAGATGAAAGTAAAGAGTGACATTAAAAATTTAAACGAAAAGAAACTATTGCATATATGAGGGGGGAGGGGTATTTTGCATATACAAGGGGGAGGGGTATTCCATGGGGAGTATTTTCAGCAGAGGAACATTTTCTGTGGGGTAAATTTTTGTGTGGGTGGGGGGGGGGGATTTTCCATTTTTTTCTGTGGGAGGATTTTTTTATGGGGGGGGGGGGGGTAAACAACTAAGTCCTTAGAAGCAGCATTAAAAAACAGTAATTTATCAATTTTTTTCAAAAATCCCTTTTTAATTTAAGTTTAAATTTACTTGTTTAGTTTAGTTCTTATTTATTTTAGGTTTTAATATTACCCCATACTTATAGGTTGAATTTGTCTATTTAATTTACTTATCTAGAAACCACAAACAATATTTGTTTTTGTTTTTAAATATTATAATGAATTTCTGAGACTAATGACTTAATAAAAAATTGCTACTGGTATTTACAGTTCACATGTGTTCACTATTTTTTTTTTTTTTGAAAATAATTTTAAGTTTTTGCCGCAATATCAGCAATAAGTGTTTTCAGCTATGGGTTCCAATCCCGGGCTGTGGCTCTGGATCTAAAACCTATTTTGTAAAAGGCTTGATATACTACACAGATACAAGCCCTACTTGAGCCTGAAAACAAAGCTAAAACCAATTTTGGCTCCCAAATTTTCGCAACGAAATTCCATTTTGTATTTTCCCGAAAAATCCCTGAATCTTGAAGACTTGTCCCCGAAAACTCCCCCAATTTTTAAGACTTGTCCCCAAATTTAAATTTTCGAGAGTGGAAGCCCTGTATAGTATACCTGCATGATGCGTAAACACCAAAATTTGTTTACCTACATTTTTACAAGTCAGACAAACATTTCGTTTTTGGGTGGGGGGGGGTGTTCAAACCCCCCCCCCCTGGGTACAGCCTTGTCCAAGGAAAAAAATTTGCTATTGTACAAGGAAACCAGTAACGAAAAACCTGTCAAATAGGCTATTTGCAAGAGACCACTGTATATAAAACATTGCAAAGCTGTGGTTTCTCATGGATTTACAAAATTTAAACGAGCGTTTTTGGGGGATTCAGGGGGGGGGGAGGTACCAAGGTTAGGTTATGTATTTAACCTAAGTTTTTTATTGTTTTAAAAAATAAAGTTGTGAAACAGATTCAAACTTTAGCGTAAAGAGCAAGGCATTGAGGAGGAGACAGCCCCTTTCATATACATAATCATTTCTGTTCGTTTTAAGTTTTAATGTCGCTCCTTACTTTCAGTTAATATTTTTTTTATTTAATTTCTGAACGTTTTTGAATTGATGCAGCTTAGATTTTGGATCACCGTACGTGAATAATTAAAACGAAATTTGCATATTAATTTTACTTTTTTTTTGCTAAATGGCTTTCTTGATAATTTTGTTCTGACGTAACTTACGAATTAACTTGCGTAACAAACTTCTATATTCGTATGTTTTATTACGTATATTAGGGAGTTTGCCCCCTAGTCGACACCTTGCTCTTTACGATACAATTCAAGTTTTGTTTGAATCACAAAAGCCGGTTAATTAGAATAGATAGCACTTTTGAAACTACTAAAAAAAAAGACTCTAGTGAAAAAGGGCCAGGTATTGACTAGAGGGCAAACCCCCTCATATATGTAATAATTTCTGTTTGTTTTAAGTTTTAATGTTGCTCCTTACTTTAAGTTGAAAAAACAATTTTTTTTATTTAATTTCTGATCATTTTTTAAATAATGCTGGGAAATCCAGCACTCCCTTCATAGAAATGTCCCTTCCCCCAATGAAACATCCTCTATGGAAGAATCCTCCCCCGTAACCCTTTCCTCCCACCCCCCCCCATCAGAAAAGAATCCCTCCTGAAACGTCTATATACCAATACCAATACTATATGTAAACAATGGGCAAAGCTCATAACTTCCAGCCCTTCCCTCGAGAACTGTGGGGGATTAAGTCATCCTCAAATAAATATATATTTGATTTTTGAATCTGCTGAACAAAACGCCTATCTCAAAATTTAGATTTAGCTACTTTGGGGAATAAATTAGCATGGGAGGTGGTAAAGTTGACTTCCTATTTTTGAGATCACTAAAACTTTTAATTTCCGTTCAAATGAGCCCTCTTACAATATTCTAGGACTATTGGATCGGTACAATCACCCCTGAAAAAAAAAAAAAAAAAAATTAAACACACATCTGTGATCTTTCTTCTGATCAAAAATACAAAATTTCACATTTTTGTAGTTAGGAGCTTGAAACTTCCGCAACAGGTTTTTCTGATACGCTGAATCCGACGGTGTGATTTTCATTTAAGTTCTATGACTTTTTGGGGGTGTTTCCCCCTTTTTTGAATATAAGGCAAATTTTCTCAGGCATGTAACTTTTGATGGGTAGGACTAAACTTGATGAAGTTATATATTTGAATTCAGCATAAAAATCTGTTTCTATTGATGTATCTATGGGTATCAAAATTCCAGTTTTTAGAGTTTTGGTTACTATTGAGCTGGATCGCTCCTTACTTACAGCTTGTTACCGCAAACTGTTTGAAAAAACCTTAAACTTTTAAACCTTAAACTTTTAAAACCTTAAACAATTGGTAACTTACAATAACATAGAGATTACTGATACAGGTGTATCAGTAATCCCCCCCCCCTATTTGCCTATTATAGGCAAACCTCTCCTTTTCCCCTTAATTTATTCCTAGTCCATTCATGATGAAATTAGGCTATAAAAATTGTTTCTGGTTGTTATCTGACTAAAATAGCTTGTTTAACCAGCCGTCATTTATCGTTTGAGAACTTCAAACAAAGATGATAAGAACTGTTTACACTTGCCCAGACAATTCCTTGAAGTATGAATTTATAATTAAGTGAACGGAATCAGAATGTGTTAAAAATGAAAGGGAAGAGTAAATGATTGTCTGGTTAACAAGCATGCAAAATTGAGCATCAGAAGATGTCAAAATGAAAGTGAAGAGCCAAGTTTGCACCTTTAGAGGAAAAGTGGAAGCGATAATGAGAACAAGTCCAAAATGAAAATAAGTAAGTATATGTAAGTATGACGGCACTAGACCCTTAGGGCCCATCCAGCGGTCCTGATCTCTGTTTTGTAATATAACATAACAATAAATTATTTTTCGTACTTGTTAAATATTATCTTGTTACATGGGCACCCATAAGGGGCGGGGGGGCGAGGGGGTGGTTGCCCACTCCTGGCTGAATGACGGTGTCATATATTTGTATTAATTTAAAAAAAAACTTTACACACAATAAGTTTTTAAAGAAAAGTAAAGATCTCTTTTAATTCAAAAATGGGCAGAAATAATGTCAAAAAATTTAACTGAAAGTAAGGAGCAACATTAAAACTTAAAACAAACAGAAATGATTCTGTATTAAGTGTGATTTACTTAATTTACTCAAGTTTGCATTAATTAAACTTACTCCTGACACAAATTTATCAGATCAACCTATTTTGTGCCCCCTAAATTTTTTATTGGATCCACCTATTTTGCCCCCCTCCCAAAAAAACAAAATCCTTGATCCGCACCTGTCCTCATTGAATAACAAGGAAAATCTCTTTTCTCAATAATTCCAATCTGAATATTTATCTTAAACTTACGTTTAAACTTACCTCTGATTTACATCAGAAACAAAATTGCCCCCCCCCCCGTATGTAGAAATATATATCCTGAATTGGCATATATAGGGGGGGGGGCTGAAATTAATTTCCAATAGAAATGATTATTATATTTGTAATCAGCATAAAAAAAGGCATCAAATGGTGTATTCACTTTATTCCTAACTCAATAATATGATTTGGTAAATATTTACCCATTTTTGTTGGAAATGAATTTTAGCCCCGCCCCTATATATACCAATTCAGGGTATATATTGGCACATTAGGGGGGTGGGGGGAAAGTTTAAACTTACCTCTCATTTACATCAGAAAAAAAAATTACCCCACCCCCCTAACGTGCAAATATATACCCTGAATTGGTATATATAGGGGTGGGGGCTAAAATTCATTTCCAACAAAAATGGTTATTATATTCATAAAGAGCATAAAAAAGAGCATTAAAGAGCACAATTTACTTAATTAACTCAAGTTTGCGTTAATTAAACTTAATCCTGATGCAAGTTTATCAGATCAACCCACATTGCGCCCTGTAATTTTTTTTATATAATCCACCTCTTTTGCCCCCCCCCCCCCAAAAAAATACTTGATCCACACCTGCCCACATTGAATAACAAGGATAATCACTTTTTTCAATAATTCCAATCTGAATTATTATCTTCTCTGAAAATCAAATTTAAATAATAAATTTCTTATAGTAATAAACTTTTTACAATTTAATGTTTTGTTTGCCAAATAATGAATTAGCAAGTTCTGCCTATAGGCTTAGCAACAAGCAGATGAAAACCTGTCTCATGATAGTTGACAAAAGCCGATAACAGGAAATCAATGAACTGAACAAAGCAATATTGCATAATAACTATATACATGAGTGATTCCTATATGTCCATCTATAAGAAGATTTCTTCTTAGATACTTCTAAGTAAATTTAAAAATAGGAAGCACTGTACAAGCAAAACTATTTGAATTAACAACCTACTTGTTCAAAAATTCTTCAGAAATTTATTGGTACAAAAATTAAGTTTCTAGGTGGTATAATACTGTAATTAGAGTAGTTTTAATGTCAAAAAGTTTTTAGTGATTAATGCATCGCAGGTGGCCGGAATTAGAGACTTTTGGCCAGGAATAGGACAATGATTCATTCCTATCAAAGATTCTGTCTGAGAATAGGCAGGTGGCTGACTACTGGGTGTCTTACCCTACGTTAGGGGTAAATATCTACCAAATCATATTTTTGAGTTAGGAATAAAGTGAATACACCATTTGATGCCTTTTTTTATGCTGATTACAGATATAATAAGCATTTCTATTGGGAATGAATTTCAGCCCCCCCCCCTTTATATACCTAACCTAACCCAACACTGAATTGGCATATATAGGGGAGGGGGCTGAAATTCATTTCTGATAGAAATGCTTATTAAATTTGTAATCAGCATAAAAAAGGCATCAAATGTTGTATTCACTTTAGTCCTAACTCAATAATATGATTTGGTAGATATTTACCTGGGTTAGGTATTAGGCGGGGGGGCTGAAATTCATTTCTGATAGAAATGCTTATTATATTTGTAATCAGCATAAAAAAGGCATCAAATGGTGTATTCACTTTATTCCTAACTCAATATTAAGATTTGGTAGATATTTACCAATCGTTCTTATCAACCAACCATCTAGGGCCATAAGATAAGAAGATTGTTCCTGGTTGGGTTCTTAAGGAAAGCTTTGAGGGAAATGGAAACTTCCCAGGAAGGTGTTAAGAGGGAGACTCTGGATGGATTGGGATGAAGGAGGAGCACGCGTGCCTTTGTTGGCCTCAGGTGGCTTGGAGCTAGTTAGTTACTAGTAGTAGAAATGCCATTAATGGTACACTACTGGGTCATGTCTAGTCTCGATATTTTAAAGTGAATCATACAACCTATACAATAAATAACAAAACGAACCATATTACACACCAGTAATAAGATCCTTGTAAATTTTCATGGTGATTAAAGTGGAAAATTAGCCAAATTGTACAGTTCACTTTCCTTTTAGTGAAACTCAAAACAAAAAATGTGATGAAAGTGATGTAATACTCAAACGCTACCTATTGCATTTTAAAATTACACTGTTTCCAACATAAAGGATTTATTCTATTTTGTGGGGTTCTTGGGCACTTTGTGGGACTTTTTTTTTGAAAAGCAATATGGGATTTTCAGAGATAATTGGTATGTCTAGAGTTTTGTCGCATTTGGAATTTGTGTTTTCGTAATTTTTTGGAACCAAAAGAAACACTTTTTACAACGTTATTAAAATCCATATTATATATATTAAAATATATGTGCAGCTTGTCAAAAGCCCTCTTATATTCGATCTGGAATCGGGATAAAGATATATTTCTTAATACATCAAGAAATCAACAGCAAAATTTTTATCCTCCTTAGTAGAGAGAACAATGGTTCTTATAGGATGTCTCCCATCCAACTGTGAAAGCATATAACTAGTTGGCAAGGTGTCCAGTGGGAATTCTCAAGAAGTTCTCATTCAATTGAATGTAAAAATAATATTTAACGACATTAAATATTAAGCTAATTCTACTTCCCCAAAAAATTGATAGCTAATATCATAAGAAACATTTCCACCTAGTTAACTATTAAGTAGTTGAGGCTAGAACAAGAATATCCAAACAGGTGAACATGAAATAATTTATGGTCAAAGCAGGAATACGCGACTAGACGCTTATTAAGGTCTGATTGTTTGACTCCAATGAAAGTGAAGAGTCAAGTGAAGTCAAACGTGTACAACAGGAAAGAGAACCAGCAAGAGAAAAAGAAAGCACAGATAGAATCTCTATAGTTTGCGAAACTTCTCAACCCAGATTAGGAAAAAGAGTTATCCAATATCTTCTTCAGTGAATAATGGGTAAGTAGAATATACTGCTGCGAACAATGAATTTACTTCAGTTGACGGGACACTAAGGACCCGCCGTCTTTTTGTATCTTCAAGTCAGTATTAATGAGTTTTCCAGACAATCATTTCATATCAGTCAATCACGAACATTTGCATCATGAACATCACTTTATCACGAATATTTTCTTTCTTAGTGGCTCTGCTTACTATCACAATATTATTGCACAACTTTTTTGCTGATGCAACTTCTCCGCTCGAGTGGACTTGACATTGGGTCTTTATTAGCACTTTGATTTCTTGGTTTATCCAAGGCATATCACTTTCACTAACTACAATGGTTTTGGACAGGAAGTGTTCGTAATATATTTGTAGAAGAACAGATCTCAGACCCTTAATCTTGAAATTAAGTTCCAGTGTTGAGGAGATCTAATCAAAATCCAAAGCTTCGATCCAGCTTCCGAAGAAACAGATCCTTTTCTTAATCAATGGCTGGGTCGTTACTTTAGTTTTCTTGGCTTTCAAGAAGTTGGCTTTAGCCGGTGCACCAGTTAGGGGGGGGGGGGAATTATTTGGCGGCCAACCCTGAAAGTCGCTTTAGCCTCCTAGAGAATTACAAAATGGCAAAAGTTATATAATGGATGTAGCGAATGTGGTGGTGGGTAATGGCTGGAAATGTCCGTGAAAATTTTGTTGAGTTGCCATCCACTGCTTATTTGTTTGATTAAAGTCCCCGTCAGTAATAAAAACGGAGCTGCATACTGTCGACAGTAATATAGTAATATACAGAATCTGCCTCACCTAGATCACCCCATCAATTTACCCCCTTTTCAAACCAGTGGTGCCTATTCACGAAAATGTAGAGGGGGGGGGCAAGGATTTTTTTTAATTTTTTTTAATTAAGATACAAAAAAAAGAACAACATTGAGCAAATGTACTTAAAACAGGGGGTAGCGGCGAGGTCGATGCTTGGCAAAATCGTCGACTAATCTATCCCAATCCTGTTTTTTTACCTCCTCTTTTTAACGGCCATTATCATAAGATCACTGAGTCTGTCGTTTCTCATCGTCAATCGCAGATAGTCTTTCACACGCCCTAATGCCGAGAAGACCCGTTTATTACTGGCAGTGGTCACAGGCAAAGTAGCAACTAGCTTCATCAGTTTTAGCACTGCAGAATAGGCAACTGGGAGGTCGGATAAGATTTCGATAGCTCTAAGAAGATCCATTTTTGGAATATCACTTTTGACAGATGCAGCTTTACAAAAGAAAGCTGGGATTCTGTGGCATGGTCATCGACACCGAGAATCTCTTGATAATGACATATAACTCTTTCCACTTTTGAAAATTCGAGAAAATCGGAACTTGAGGGGTCAAAGGCAGATAAAGTGTCGAGCAGAGGCATATTTTGCATGAAATGTTGGTCCATCTCACTCGTGAAACGGTCTATTACCTCAAAGTACAAAAATTTACCGCAGTCTGATTCAACTGGCTGACTGGTGTTGCGTTTACCGGTTGTTGAGTTTGAAAGAAAGTCTTTGAGACGAATGGAAATGGCTTGACTTCTCTTGCTTCGAGCACTGGTTTTAGATTGTGGAGATTTTGATTCCTGGATATCATTTAAAGCCAAGAATTCAGATATGTTTTTGCTTAAGTTGTTCCATTCGTTGTCATTTCTCAGCTTTTGGAGTGTCTCATATGTTCCAGAAATCAGTGCAAGTGCCTTATAAATCAACAAACTTCCGGATTGAAGTTGCTCTGATAAACAATTTACAATGGCTGATACTTTTTCCATTATGTGCGAAGTTGAGACAAAAGAAGAAGAGTTAATTTTGTCCAGAAGTCCTTTTGCTTAACACTCTGCCTCACCGTTGTAACTATCAGAGAATGCGGCTAGCAGAACAACAATACATTCAAATCTAGCCTTCACCTTGGAAACAGAACGTAGTGCGTAAGATCAGCAAGTCTGGACGGTCCTCTCAAGCTCCAACACTTTTTGCCCGCTAATACGCTGGGATTCCACAGATAGCTCATGACGAGTATTGCTGCATGATATAAATGCGTAAAGTCTTTGCACCACCGAGAAAAATTCAGAAGGTTCACTGATGTTTTTTGGCAGTCAGTCAAAACCAAGTTTAATCTGTGGGCGTGACAGTGTAAATAAACTACATGAGGCACCTTCTCCCTAAAATTTGCTTGAAATGCGTTAAATTCCCCGCTCATAATGAATACGCCGTCATAACATTGGGCAATATACAGCATCGAATCTACACCAAGCTTTTCTATAGTTTCAAAAGTCGAGGTGGGTAAGCTCTCGGCGTCTAATTTGTTCATGTGATAGCAGCCGATTGGTCGCTCCACTGCTTTTCCATTTGATGTGTACCTGAGTAGGATTGCTAATTGTTCTTTTCTAGAAACATCTTTTGTCTCGTCAACAAGAATAGCAAAGTAATTAGCTGATTTTACTTCTGAAATAATATCTTGGCGCAAAGCATTTCCTATCAGTGTAACTGCGTCATTTTTGGTACTGATGACTGCAATAGTGACCATATCGGCGCTGTAACTGGGCCTTCAGCTTTTCGTTGCCTTTAGACATTTCCTCCATCAATTCAACCAAATTACCCAAGTTTGCAGATGTTTCTGATTCGTCTTGACCCCTCAAAGCAAGACCCTGACGGCCAAGAAAGCAAATAGCGCGAAAAATGTACTTCACATGATCTCTATTTTCCTGAACCTCTTGAGATTTGGATGGAATTAAGGCATTCACTATAGATTTCAAAGTATCAGTACTCAATATCTTAAATTCTGCCCATGCTGACATACAATGCCTATGTCTTTCAGAACCATCATGTTGCTTTAATAGAGCAGAACTGTCTTTCCACTTGCAAAATCCTGACTCGATAAAAGCCCTTTTTCCAGCAGTTTCTCCAGCCCTTAAATTCCCCATAGAAAAATGGCGGCAAGCAAAACAAACCACGAAATTCAAGTTTTTTGAGTATTCAATCCATTCATAAGGCTTATAGTTATGTGCACTAAATTTCCTTCCGTTAGAAGTGGAAGCCGGATATCTCTCAAGAATAGGTTGAGCTTGTTTGTCGTGACGCGTCCTAGAGATATCTGTGAGTTTCTTGACTGCTACTGGATCCTGCAAGGGGTTCAGCGATGCAGAACGAACTTTCATGTTGACCTGAGCCATTTATTGTTCCGCTGGTTTCCGAAATTCTGTTACAGGTGGGGGAATTTATCTCAACTAACCCAACACTTTGGGCGCTGACACTATTGCCAGTTTCTTACACTAAAGTTTCTTCATTTTTCTTCCGCATTTTCACCCAAAAAAATCCAAAGTTTGTTGTCGCTTTTTACTCATAGTTTGATTACGATGTAAACCTTGCTTTCTGCTGATATAGGGTTTACTTTGATAAGTGTTTTGGTAAGCGTAGCCGAATCATTCAGAGTTATGGGTTCTCGTGGAGGAGGCGGAAGAGTCTCTTTCACTATAAACTATGTGTTTTACTGTACAAAGTTTTTGTACAGTAGTTTAAGATACATGCAGTTAAACGAGTAGTAGAAAAAGGACTTCACTCAGACACGGCAAGAGAAGAACTGAAGAAACACGTAGAAAATCACTCAGAAAATCACTCCTATACTCCATAGTGAAACTACCCCGCTTAGAAAGCCCATAAACCAATCACTTACATTTCCTGTTCACGACAGTCCCATACACTCCACTGGGACTAGTCATCCCATAAAATATTCAACATCGTCAAGAATCTGCTGACCAAAACCTAATTGAAACCCTAAAACAAATTTCCTTTCCCAGTTGCTAAAAAAAGGCAATATACAATACTCATAGTTTACAACGAATTCTTCACAAGAACAATAAAGAAATACTGACCAGATGAAGCTTAGTTTTGAATGAACCCTACTCAGGTATAAAATAGTGTAGACGTGTGAATGGAGACGCGCTCTTAGACATTTGACATTTCAAAATAAGATTGTCTCCTAATGATAGAATTTGGGCACCAGTTTGTTTGTCGTATTTATTGGACTAGTTGCTGGTTTAATATAGCACATAGCTAAAATAGAAAATAGCTGTGAAATATAGATAAGAAGGTAATTTTCAAATTCTAGGGGGGGGGGGGAGTCCCCCCCTGCCCCCCTAATTGGCGTCCCTGTTTGAAACCAATTTACACGATTTTCAAATGACAAATCTACATTTTCAAGGATTTTCCATCATAACTTTTACCATCAAAACTGGTCTTGTGACATAAGAAATTAAAGCATATTTTACTTCTATTTAATATTTTTCCTATACTACTGAGAAAATGTTATGATTTAATATTATTTAATATTTAGTGGATAGTTCAATATTAATATCTAAATAATTTATATAATCTTTGTTTTTTCTGTCAATAACCCTTAAAATCATACCTTTATCTATTTTTTTAATTTTTTTTTTCAAGATCAGATGATTTAGAATCAAAAGGTTTAGGTGCAAATAGGTCAGCCATTTCATTCTTAAAAACAATAATAATAACAAGCTTATTTCCATATTTAGTTTTTATACATTTCATTTCTTTTATTGAGCATTCAATTTCGAGATCCAATTTTTCTTTCTTAATAGTTCGGTTGTAATTGTTTTCTATTTTCATTCCGCTTAAAAGTTTCTCCATTTATTAGTTGATGATTTCATTAAACTATTTGCCAAACCTATAATAACTTATATATTAACACCCTATTAGTTTATAGATCTAGGCATGTCTACGTGGCACAACTGGTCAAGGCGCTGAAATTTTTTAAAAATTTTGCGATACAGATTAGAGAAAATAAAATATTCAATAATCAAAGTAAAAATTATAAAACTAAAAGAAGTTCTGAAAAACAATCCCAAACCAAGAGAAAATTGTATAACATAACATTTGGCTTTCTTCCCACATTTTTTTCATTCAATGAAAGGTATCTGGGAATAAATCCAAACACGCGTCAGAAATCAGACTCCTGTACTCAATTGTGTCTGACTTGTTTAATAGAGCTTTGGTTTATTTCGTTTCTTCTTCTAAGTCACAGCAGGCGGGCTATTCAGTTGATACTATTTAGCCCTCTTCTTTTTGCTTCACTCTGTGGGCTACAGAGCTACTGTCTTGGTTGTCTCTTATTTATTAGATATTCTCAGATGCCTTTCAGTAGATCTTTTGACTCAATGAGTTCAAATATACGATGATAGATATCGATTTCTGTGCTCTGTGTGGAGGCATAGTTGGCTAGGCTCTTGGCTGATTGTGAGATTTTGTGGCGTTTGAAGTATTTTAACAGTTTACAAAGCAAGGTATGTTGTGCAGACGTCAGCATATTACATTCAAATAGGTAATGGTCAATTGTTTCATTATTCATATTACAATGCCTGCAAAGAGGAGACAGGGGAATTGAACCACTTGAATTAGAAAGCTTATATGAGAATGCAAGGAAATTTAGTCCATTTGTTCAAGAGCGAATTCTATGATAAATTTTAGGAAGATACTTATTGGGAAAGGGGGAAAGGATAGGATTAATCTTATTAAAATTAATATCTGATAGCCTCCATCGGTAAATATCTCTAATTGGGATTGGTCTCCCATTTGGCTGGTCCATATTTATAGCATTTTTTCCTATTTCATCAACCTGATGATTACCACTTATGCCAGAGTGGCTAGGAATGTACTGAAAGTAAGTTTTCATGCCACTTGAAGCAAGATTATCAATAATACTGAAACAATGATAAGTGTCAATGTCCAACTTATATTGAGGAGCTGAGGCCAGCATCTCAAGGCTTGATAGAGAGTCGGAATATATGATAATATTTTTTGAATTTGCAATAAAAGGTTGATTTTCTTTAAGGTTTTCTAATGCCATGATTATAGCATTTACATCAGCAGACATTGTGGATAAATTATTGTATAGAATGTTACCCGTTGTAATGTTCAGGTGGGGATGGAAAGCACCGCTAACTACCTTCTCATTCAATTTTGATACATCAATAAATATTTGGACGTTATGTTTAGAGGTGATTCTTTCAAGTTTTGCAAATATTTTCTGGACAAAAGCAATGAGGGTTAAATCTTTATTCCACTTTGAGAATTCATCATTTATTATGGGACTTGACCAATTCCATGTGGGGGGGGGGCCCGGGGGCACAGGGGGTGCAATAGACTTTGCTGGTATGGGGAACTTCTTCTGAATATTGGCATACTCATCTGCAATGCCTCTATACATGGCTGGATTTCTTAACCAATTATGTAATGTGTGTGAGCTATTTGATTCAATTTTTGTAAGATGTTTTGTCAAGAGAAATCTACGTCTCTCCCTTATTGTTGTTAATCCACTGTCCATAAGCAGAAACATGGTGCTTGTAGGTTTCCTAAGACCAAATATGACACATATTATATCATTTTGTGTTGTTTCAATTTTTTGCATCTGGGTCTTTGCACATGCACCATAGCCGATGAACCCATAGTCAATATGGGGTCTTATATGTGATTTATAAAACTGGAGTAAGGTTTTCTTATTACAGCCCCAGGGTGTGGGAAGAATTCTTTTTAGTATATTTGTTTTTCTGTAGCATTTTTTTATTGTGTTTGAAATGTGAAGGTGTAAATTAAGTTATTGGTCAAGCATGAGACATAGGTAATTAATATGATTATCTTCTGGAATAGTTGTTTTATTTAGAGTCAGTTTTGCATTAACATGGTTTCGCTTCCGGTGAAATTGGATTATTTTTGACTTGGTGGGTGCAATGGGTAAATCTGAATGTTGAGAGAATTTTTCAAACTGGAAAAGTGACTTTTGCAGATTTGACTGTGCTATCTGAAAGGTGTTGCCAGATGACCATAGCACCAGATCATCAGCATATTGTAGATTCGTGTGGGGTACGTTCATGTCCCAGAGATATAGGGCAAATAGGAGGCAACTGAGGACTGCTCCCTGAGGTAGGCCTTTGGTTATTGTCTTTTGGGGTGAAGAGGCTGAACCAACACAAACAATGAAACTTCGCACTTCTATGAAGGATTTAATAAAAGATACTAGCTAAGGGGGTACTCCAAGGTTTGCAAGTTTGTTTAAAAGGATTTGGTGGTTCACATTGTCATATGCCCCTTCAAAATCTAGGAAAGCTGCAACTAGGAAATTATTTTTTGAGAATGATTCATTTATTGCATTTGTTAGCAATATGAAAGCATCTGCTGAGGAGTGGTGTTTCCTGAATCCAGTTTGAGTGTGAGGGATCATATTATTTTTTCAACAAACCAGAGGAGTCTGTGATAGATTATTTTCTCCATTATTTTCCCCATCACAGGTGTAATCATTATGGGCCTATAAGACTCAGGGTTATCTTTTGGTTTATTTTTCTTTAGGATTGGTAGGAGGGACGAACATTTCCATATAGGCCTATTGGGGAACCTAGAAGATGCCCAAGCGTGATTATAACAATTTAGCAGTTCTTGTTTGCATTAAGGTGTGAGATTCTTTATCCATGTAGGGTGTATATTGTCATAGCTGCAGCTAGTTTTGGTCCTAATATGATGTATTGCATTATTCAATTCCTGGATTGAAAATGGATTAGTTATGCACTAGGATCCTGGGTGTGGTTGGTAACTTGGGTTCATAGGAATTGTGGATAGTTTGCTTTGACTATTTGATGTTAGCTTATTAACAAAAAGGGTTGCAAATAGGTTAGCTTTTTCATTATCATTGTCATAATGGGTTTTATTATGTATAAGCTCATACAGGAGTGGGTTGGGGGAAGTCTTTTTCCCACAGCTTTGGCTTATGACTTTATGTATAATTGGCTCATGTGTTTCTCTGGAGAGCTTATTTGCAAAATTATTCCAGTAATTATATTTAGCATCTATTATAGTCCTTTTTAGATTAGATTCTGCTTGTAATTTTTTTAAATATGTAGTAGGTGATGTTTTTTTTTATGAATTCTGTCCTAGCTGGCTTTTTTATCCTCCATTTATTTAGGCACTCATTTGTCCACCATGCTTTAGGAATTTGTTTAGGGAATCTTTCTTAGATGTTGTCCTGGGGATAGCATGATTAGCTGTATTTATTAGTAAAGATGTCAAGGCTTCAGCATGCGTGTCAACTGTTCTGTTAGAAATGCATGAACTTTGGGTGAAACTTGTAATTTCATCATTTAGCTTATTTTGGAACATAGACCAATTTGCTCTAGTGTTGATATGTTTGGAGGTATGAGATAAAGTTTCAGCAGGCTCATTTAGGGAGCAAACTATAGCAAAGTGGTCAGTACATAGAATATCAATTTTATTTATGTAAATTTTGTTCAAAAAATTTAATGACACAATTTGTAGGTCAATTGTGGAGAATCTGCCACTTTTGGGGTTGAAATATGTATTCAGGTTTGGAGGGGTAGCAACAGCTAATTCATTATTATTTGAAGTCATATGCTTAATGAATTTACCAGCTTTATTTGCTGGTTTATTCCCCCACAAAAGGCTGTGGGCATTGAAATCTCCACAAATAATGATATTTTTTAACATATTAGAATTATTTATATAATTAAAGAAATCCTTGGCATCTGTAGGTTGGCCATTAGGGTTATAAAAGCTTATTATGTAGGTTTTTAAATTGTTCAGCCAAACACTGATACCAATAGCATCAACATCATTTGCAAAATCTGGAAAATTGATGCCACAAAATTTTATATTATTTTTAACTAATAAAGCTACCCCACCTCCTTTTCTCTCTGAAAATCTATCCTTTCTGAGGATAGTATGTCCCAGAGACTTAATTTGTTGATTTTGGGTTAAATGAGTTTCCTGGAGGCAAGCAATATTAATGGAATTATTGTTCATAAGAGATATTAGTTCATTTAGCTTATTTTCTGTGAGTGATCTTACATTCCATTGGAGTATTGATATATGTTATGTTGTTGATTTATTCTTCATATGACTGTGTATCAATGTTCAGCTTTGTTAAAAGTAAAGCAAGATCTTTTTTTGCTTGAATGAGCATATCGTCTGGGATGTAGATTTTTGCCAATTCTGCAATGATTTTGGTTTTCTATAGTTGATGTATGTTCATGGCCTGAACTGCATTACAGTTTAGAATGAATAGGCATGTATTTGGGGATTGCATTTTTGGTTGTGCATCCTGTTTGTCGGTTAGGGGATTGATTCCTGGTAGTGTTTCTGGTTTGTTTCTTCTTGGGAGGGGGGGACAGGCTGACCTCATCTCACCGGACAAGGAGGTTTGTTGGCTTGGTAATTCCTTCTGATAGGGATTTGAGCTAGGGGGCTTAGAAGATGGTGTTTTATATGGGGTGCTTGATGCAGTGGGGGCGATTGACTTGGGGGTTTTGGTTGGTTTCTTTACAGGCTTTATTTGGTATTGTTGGGCAGCATTTGCTTCCATTGCTGCAAAGGGGTATGGGATGGCCTTCTCTGTTGATATTTGGAGTGTTAGAGCTCTTTTCTTGTATGCAGGGCATAATCATTTATTTGTAGATTCATGTGGGCCTTTGCAATTGATGCATGTAGGCTGAGTGTTGTTGCAAGTTGTCAGCTCTTTAGGATGGAAAGCTTTACAATTACTACACTCTCTGAAAATTTCATTGCATTTGTTTGTCGTGTGTCCCAGTTTGAGACACTTCTGACGCTGGATAGGCTTAGGTTCGTATTCCTTGTGTGGTTTGATTTGCCCGAATAGGAATAATTTTTCTGGGATATTAATTTTTTCCTTCAGTGTGAATAAGAAGGATCTACTAGTTTTTAGGCCATTAGAGTTAGGTTTGCCAAGTTGGGTAACATCCTCAACTGGGATTGGGTTTCCAGCCCTATCTGAGAGGCCTTCTTTTAACTCCTGAGTGGATATCTCTGGGGGAACATTATAAACAACTATTTTTGTTGGTGATTGTTTTGGGTTCCAATTAGATGCAATAATTGGGGTATTCAGAAGGGATTTTAGGTTAATTATTGTATCTGCTGATTTCTGATTTTCTACAGCTATTAGCAGAGATCCATCACGGCTAATATTAAGAGAGAACATTGATTTTAGCAATTTAAAAATTGCAACTCTTATTGCAGTGATCATTTTTATTTCAAAGGGGGTAGTAGGAGTAATTTGAAGGTAAATTCCTAAGTTTTTGGAGGGATCAGAAATCAGCAGATACAATAATTAACCTAAAATCCCTTCTGAATACCCCAATTATTGCATCTAATTGGAACCTTGGATCTTGGGCAGGGAGAGGGGAAATGCTTTTGATTGGGGAGATTTTTTTCCTTTTTTTTAGAGCTTCTAGAGAGGACCTCTTGAAACCCATTATCATCATTTATGGTTACATTAGCCCCTACACTTATCATTGTCCTATTCTCCAAATTGGAGCTATCATTTGAACTTTGAGATAGTGTGCTTGACCAGCCAAGATAGGTATCTTTCACTATGGCACTTTCACTGGAATTTGATTTGGGATCTGGTGGGACTTTTTTTTTGGAGGACTTTGCCTATTGGAAAAAGCTTTAAACAAAAAAACAAAAAAAAACGAAGGGAAAATAGAATGATATCAAACCGTCTGCACCATACTAAGGGGAGGAGAAACACCACAGTACAGCCCTGAGGATGAGTTGAGCAGGATTGGTTTGGTACAACTGCAGATTAGAAGCGATAATAATTCACAAGAAAATATATTTTAATTTTCTTATAAGGTTGCTGTCGTTGTTGTTTGAGGAACGATAAGTGTCAATATTTGCAACCTTCTCATTCACTTTTAGTTAATGACGTGATTTTTAGTTAAATGGCATATGAGTAGCATATTGCGTATATAGCTATAGGAAAAAGACGGTTTATATTTAAAAAATTTCGGAGAATGTATCTTGGAAAGTAAGAAGGTTCTCTATTTATGTGTTAAACTTTACAGACTTTACGCAATATTTGTAACCATTTTATTTTACCTGTTTAAATTAGAACTGTGCCAAAAAGCACAAATTCTGATGATATTACATATTAACATATAATTTACTATCAATGAATTTCATGATCGCTTTTCTTTCTGAAAATATAACGCAGTAAATGTTGTATTGATTAGTCGGTACTTGATCTAATGAAAATTTAATTTTTATATCAGCAGTTGATCCACTTCGATAAATATTCAATTCATACGTTGAAACATCAAAACAAAATAAAGGATATACTGTTTAAAATCATTGTAACTTACAATTGTTCCACTATCAACATTTTTACTGTTTAAAATCATTGTAACTTACAATTGTTCCACTATCAACATTTTTATGTTTATATCCTAACTGAACAAATCGTTGATAAGCATTAGAATAATCTTCATTAGCGTCACTGAAATCACATTTAAAATCTTCTTGTGGATATTTATATCCATTTACGCTCACTTCAATTCTATTAGTGTTCATATGGTCAAATTCCATGTTGTTTTGTGTACAACTGTTATATTTTTCAGATTTCTGTAACACAACAACAATTTTAGTTGTAATATACTATTCTCTGAATACCCTCCATGTTAATTATTTATCTGTTTTATTACCCTTTTTATGGATATTACACGCTTCCCATCTTAAATCAAATGAGCTACCCTTTCCTAATCCAACTTTTAATTGTTCCGCCTTCTTCGTTAATCTGGCTTCTAATTGAGTCACTATGGGTAAACTAGTATGTAATCTGGTAACATCCATGATAAATGCATTAAATCTACTTTAAAATTTTAATCTCCAGATTTTATAACCATATTGGAAAAATCGTTTCTTTTTAATATAACTTGATGTTTGATTATATCGCCGACAATATTTGGTATGATCAAGATGGTAACAACATAACCACAATTTGGCCCATTAAATTTCTCTCCATACTAATAGACCCAGGACATATATTAGGAGGTAAAAGCTTCCTTAAGGCCTTATACGTCAACTGTGTAAATAACACGTATCTAAATCCAATAAACACTTCAACGGGATCTGCTATTTTTCAAGTTACCCCAAGAGATTATAAAGACTTAAAGAAAATAACCCTGAATTTCTTCCAAGAAGACAAAAATTTTGGAAGAAAAATATTCCCTGGTTTGGACGTAATCTTGCAAGAGCAACTATGCTGTTGCCAATCACACGTAAACTTGAGTTTCTCCGTAGTAAAAATAATAAATTACCCATTGTCCGTATCTCAGTTGTGCCGGAAAGTCATTCGACAAAATATGCGAAGGAATGAAATAACTGCCACACTGGAGAGCTTGCGCCTCCCAAACCAATTATTAGTGTATTTAATGTACTTAAATACACCGGAAAGGGCAAAAAATGATATAATATTTGAACTCAAGTTTCTCAGCTCAAATTTTTCGTCATGGGAAAATTATCGACTTGTTGATATGCTTACATCTCCAAGTTCAAAGGCGGAACTGCCGGATGATGCACCCATATTGAAATTAAAACCCAATATTAGTGGAAGAAAATGTATATATAAATAACTTCGTTGAAACGAATAATAAAAGAACCCTCCAATATTATTTGAAGTGTTAAATCTATGTAAATTGATTATTATCATAATTTAAAAAGTGCATTATAAACCAGTAGTGTATTAATATTTACAAAAACTATGAGTTAAAGTGAATGTCACGGGATCTAAATACATTGTTAATATATCGACAAAAAAGGTAGTTTCTCGAAAGTCTCAATACTTTTAAGCATATATGGAACTCGTTATTAGTCGAGCGCAAACTCGTTAAACTGGAGTACGGAACTTTTGAGAATCGAATTACGTTCGAATACACAAATAGCCTGGTGCAAGATGGCACCGGTGAAAAAGTAGTTCAACTTTGACCTGAAGTTACCTTGTTTTCCATTCAAAGTATATATTCATTATTGGTTAATATGGAGATTTTGAAGCCTCGAATTATGTCAAACGAATAAGTACCCGATGTATGAGGAAATACCGGCGAAAAGGTAGTTTGACCTCGACCAAGAGTGTACCATGATTATAACTAACCTTGAAAAAATTAAATAGATAAAAGTCAATAGAAACTACCTTTCATTTCAGAACAATGGCCAAGGTAATTATCGACACAGAGTTCATAACTATAAAGCACGCAAAAGAAAATGTGATATACTCAGCAGCAATTCTCATTGTGAGTAAATCAAGGGAAGAAGTCTTCGCGAAAAAATGGAACGTCAAGTATGATTTAAGGAAATACGACGTGGAATCATATAGATTCGGTTTAAGTTTAGCAAACACGCCCAAATATCGACCCGCGAGACGGAAATTGGGAGTAAAATATAACGGCAGAAAGGGCAAGTACCTCCATTATATTCAACAAGAGATAAGAAAATTGCAAAAACAATATAAAGTTCGGTACTGGTACGTTAAAGGTCCATGTCAGACAAATTTATTGCTTTTTGACAAATGTAGAAAAGAAAAATTATTTTACAAAATTGAGGGAAATCCAAACTGCGTGAAATATCAAGGTCAACACAACCCCCTCCAAGAAATAAAATACTACAAACAATATCTATATAATCCAAAAAGCGTAATATATAGAGCGAAAAGAAAAGAAATTATATTTAAAAGAATAAGAACCAATGAATCAAAATCAAAAGCAGCCAAAAAATCAAGAAAGCCGTCTCTATTGAAATAATTTGGTATGAAATAAATCAAAGTCAACCCACGCACTGCTTACGTTAAAAGAAAAATTCTTGAATGAAATCAATTAAAATAACCATCCCCCCAGCCTAAGAATCAGCCGTATGTTTACCATAAGCAATCAACAAATTCTGTGCCCACGAATCTTAATCTCCCCTTGTTTCCTTCCCCGATAAAAAAAGAGAAAAGAAAATCCCATATAATAGGAATCTAAGTTCTCATTCGATTATCAATCATAAGAAATCTTCCTATATTATGTTTAATGAAATATTAATTCCAGAAATAGCAAAAAAAGGATGTGGCCAACAAATTTCATGATAATCTTCGTTGCCCAAACTATAGCCCAAGATATCGTAAAGCATGGAATAATCTTCAAACATGAGAATTCGTTACTTGCAAGTCACAATACCTGGAAGATATTAATGAAACTGGATCCCAAACCGTTTGAAACCCTGTTTCAACAAGTAATGAGACTAGAGAAGAATACTAATGAACTAAAGGATTCTATATTCCAATTCTTAAAATCGGACAAAAGCCTGCAGACAACGAAAAACATGCACCACAAGGAAAATACAGGAGATCTATCCCCCATTTCTTCCTAAACTAAAATCGAAATTCCTAATAGATGACTTTGACAAGAAAATGGCAGAGATCGATAAGGCTCTAGGAACTAACAACAGAGAAAACAGAAGGAGAAGAGCATTAAGTAATGTGGACGGTTCCATAAGCGAACATACTACGACAAAATATACCACAGGTTCCTTCTTGACAAATCCCAAAAAAAATAAACTCTATAATGGATATTACGCCATGCTAAATGAATTACCAAGCATATGGACATACCTCAAGCAACTATGGCAAGACCATACGGCGAGCAACGTTACTAAGAAAGTATCTCCAAAAGAAATAAAGAAAAATATAGACAAGCCACAAGGAAAGGAAAATGCCACGACAAACACGCCCGAACTCAAGGCAAGAATAGAGGAAATACATCCCTCGCTAACAGATATCATCACCAATGCAAGTCCAGAGATAATCAAACTCATTGAACTGTCCCAAGAAAAATTAATTACCATAGCACACTTGAAACCAACGACGTTTACAAAATGGTCATGGTCCACAGGACCAACATTTACAAAAACCCACTCCTTCGGCAAAATGTATATAAATTTAAGAGCAAGACTCCCAGTATTGCATACCGAGACTCAAACTATATTAGTTCAAGGATACCATTCGGATAACAAAAGGAAATCCTCTGAAAGTAAAATGAAAGAAAAATACGTACCCGAGAAATGCTGGACAATTGATGGCAAATATACATGTGCCAGACTGACCATGGCCGAAGAACCAACCAAAAACTACGTAGAATCATTACCAGAACTAAATGAGAAAAACGCCCTAAGAGTATCAATTCACCCATCCTTCTGAATATTGTATAGACAGAGACTACAAGCACTATTTGAATTGTTCAATACCGAAATACAAAAGTTAAAGCAAAGTACCACAAGAATCTTCGGAGTATTCTTCCGAAAAAGCAAATACCGTAGATCAGCTAGTCTAATACCAATCGTAGGAGAATTAGCTTCACGCTTATTTGGGCAATCGACTGAAGAAGACCTGGATATCCTAAGGGAAAACGTGAAAAAACTAAATAACGCCATGAACGTGACCTTACATGTCCAAAAAATACAAGCCAGCATAGCTAATTACCAGAGAGACAAAATTGAGGCAATTTCAAAGAAAATATCAAAGACAGTAAACATGATGAATTATTTAAAAAATGAAGTAGATCGTGTGATTTCCGATTCGAGCCTCACCATGGTATCACTAGACATAGTGACAATGTCATTACTTAACCTGGCAACTGACGTCAGCAAATTTGAATTTACATTATTTGCCCTTACTGGAGGAACCTTGTCATAGGACCGCGTGGACCCTTCGAACCTAAAAAGTATCTTGGATGAAATAAAAACGCATCTAACGTTCGGCCTACATCTACCAACAGAACCAGAAGTAGCAAACCTATTCCACTACTACACCAAGCTAAAGGTTCACATCACGGAAATAAATGAACAACTATTTGCAGTAGTAACAATTCCATTAATAAATCAACAATCCATATCTGACTTGTATAAAATTTCTACGTTTCCAGCCAATATAGGTAAAACTAATTCGTTCATGACTATCACCCCCGAAGCGGAATACTTACTAGTCGATCAAGATAGGAGAAAATACGCCTTAGCAAATCCACAGGACCTTAAGGAATGTGTAGCATTCAAAGACCTGGTATGTTAACTAACCCTGCCCATTTATAATGTAAAACCCGGATCCTGTATGTTAGATATATTTTTAAGAGAGCCTCAGCAAGAAGAAATTCCTAATTCGTGCGAAGCGCTAGTAGACAGTACTAAACGAGAAATATTTATTCATCTCAGAAATGACCTTTGGCTATTTTCTGTTCCAAAAGAAACAGTCAGGGCTATCTCTTGTTATAACAACACAGAAAGAATCGATCCAAGCTACTGAACTGAACTACTATTATAATATGTGGGAACAATAACCATAAAATAACGATGTTGATTAGTAACCAAAGAAATCACGGTACAAACACCACTGATAACCACAAGCACGAATATAATAAGCCCCAAGGTGACCAATTTCAAACCAGTCAATTTATCGCATACAATTCCTAATATAGAAAACGAAGAAGTAAAAGCCACAATATGGTCAAAAATAGAGAATGTCAAAGGAACCTTACCACTAACAAAAATAAGAGAAGCCTTAGACTCTCAAATTCCCCTATTTACTAATGGAGACCAAAGATTGACGTATGTAGAAAGTAGATATGGACCATTCTCAACAAATTTTTGGTGGAATATCCTCCTGACGGTAGGATTTGTATTCATGATTTCTCTAACTATAAGAATGCTATTAAACCTGAATTACGGAAGTATTATGACAACACGTAGAAAAAGGGCAAAGACAGATCACATCGAGTCGAGTGAGATGCAAAACCTAAACCCGGAACTCCCTGATAACCCTTAACCCCAAAAAAAAGTAAGGGAGGACATGATCGAGCGAATGGGAGTAGAGGTCCTCATTCGTGCAATGTCCAGTCCCAAATTTCTACTTATTGTTTGTGTAAACCCATGCAGATGCAAAGATGTAATTCTTAAGCGGCATGGACGCGCGTAAACAGTAAAGACTTGAAAATTTATAGTAAATCGAGACCTCTCATAGAACCATGTAACCTACCTCGCATGTAGTTATGTAATAGAAAAGTAAATGCTAAAGTAGATGAGTGTTGAATAACAATTAAAAATGTATTGAATATTGAACATGTGCCAAATGCACATATATATATAAGTATAAATATAATCACAAAATCTTGAAAATCTCGTATTGTGTTATTTTTCGTAGAGGCAATCATTTTTCTTATGATTACCTAGCTTATCTCATAGTCATCTAGTGTTGCTGCAATATGCATGTAAAAGCATGAAAATTGCTCTTATTCGTTTTATCTTTGAGTTTAACCGTACCCCTATTAAATTGATATTATTAGTACGACTAATCACGAGTATTATTTCAAACAATAGTCCCCGTATAATATTGTGTAAATTGTGTGTCATTGCTGTATATGTTTTAACTTATGTAATTGTAAAAGAGCATATGATTCTGCCAAGATATTTATATTCCAGGAAGCAGAGTAATCAGTGCAAATTAACTATTGGTGTACCAGCACGCAACACGGATACAACTCAGTAGCATCTACTCTCATCATTCGTCAACCATCGATAGGTACTCACCAAGAATACCCCTGAAAACAATACCCAGACGACAACAAAAGTCATCCAAGCCTAGTAAAAGGTAAAACAACCCCAACCATTATCGGCAAACCCAGAATACCCTGGAGCCAATCCCTCAAATATTATATATCTTAAGCCCCAAATCAGAGACAATATGTTGAACCAAGATCCCAAGTTTAAGTTTTGACCCTATCCAATCATTATTAGATGTCGCAAAACCAAACCATCCTCCAGTGAAGAAGAACCTAACACAATCAATTTTGCAGAAAATATAAACTGTACGTGTAAATTTTCCCAAAAAAAAGTGTCAGAGAAGAGACCAAACCAAGCGATCTTAACCATAATCCCTATGACCAAGCCCACAACGATACTGTATACTTAAAACAAAAATCAAAGACAAAACGTCAAAAATAAATTCTGAGACCAAGTTTTGATCCAACCATAATTACCATTGCATATCGCAACACAGCCCTTTATTCAAATAAAAGAAGGACTGAACGTGAACAATCTACGGGAAACATAGAGTGTACGAGTATAAAATTTTCCCGAGAATAGAAGTGCCCAAGAAGAGTTACCCAGTCCAGCGATTAAGAAACCCATTTCATGTAATTAATTCCCCCAAGGGTTATGTACCCAGGAAACATTTCAACGAATCTACAACATCAACCCCTCGTATATGATGTGACAAACCACGCACGGACAATTTTGTTCAGGTAGTCATGCTTATGGACAATATAAACGCTTATCCCAAGGAACGAGTGGCAAAAAGTGAAACACCACAAGGACAAACCATAAACAATTAGCCAACCCAGTTATTAATTGAATGGAAGCGCAAAGTAAAGTGACAACGTATGTGAGTATTATAGACACGTAGAATGATGAAGTCAGTGTGAATCTTATGTATCCAACTATAACTTTAATGAATATAGAGAAACTTTTTATAATCAGATGAAAATAAATGCAAATTACATTACCCCTGTATTGCAATCAGACATTAAGCTTAAACTTATCAATGTGTCAAACCTTTTATTTGCAAATCATTTAATTTATATATATATATATATATATATATATATATATATATATATATATATATATATATATATATATATATATATATATATATATATATATATATATATATATATATATATATATATATATATATATATATCAGTGTTCTTGAAGTCAGTTACTTATCGTACCATATTAGCGTCAGGTGGAAATATAGTCAAGTATTAGAAAAAGCAAATATGTATCATTTTAAGTGATAAAATAGTCGCAAAGACAGAACTTAATTAGTTAGAACCATGTAGGATTATTAGCATATCAGGTGAAGGAATTTTAATATTAGGTGGAGGAAATAATAATTATTACGTAATCATATAACCAAACGTGTTAGTCAATAGAAACTCTTTGGCCCTTTCGTCAAATAGAATGAATAGGTGATGGACTTTAAAGTATTGTCTTAATATATGTAGTCTCATAAAGCAATCGGGAATATGAAGAAAAAATATATATCTTACCAAAGCTGAGTTAATTCAAGAAGCACGTACCGAGTTAAAAAAAAATGGGGAAGTGAGATCAAAATTTGAAAGAGTAGACAGACTAGGGTGACATGACGATGAGGACATCGTTAAGAATGGGAAGGATGATATGTAATGGAATGAATTTTCAAGACCCCGAAATTTTCCAAGTAAAATAAAATCGCCCAAAATATGAACCCAAAAATTCAAGTAACTCACAGATCAAGTAACACTTAATTTTCAAATTTTAAAAGTAGCAAAATAATTGTATCACAATTGTAACTATAAAAAATTGTTCCGACGAAAAAAGTAACAGCAATAAATATTCCCCGTGACGAATTGTACATTACATGCGACCAACCATGTACTTTAAATCTTGAGTTTGAATTCCAAACGATCAAGAGATAGTAGAAATTATTATACAAAAAAAGGCCACTTAATAGACAATATAGAACTATTTTTTCCGCCGCAATTATAATGTAAAACTTTTTTCTGTTGAAGAAAAATCTGATTTATTATACAAAAAAATGGTCACTGAAGAACTATGTATTCTGCTTTAATAACAAGTTAAAACTCTAAAAAATAGTTTCTTGATACAAAATAGAACTATTTATCCCGCTGTAATTATAAGGAAAAACTTTAAAATATAGTTTCTTGAGATACAAAGTAGAACTATGTATCCCACTCTAATAACGAGGTAAAAACTTTATTCCACTAAGAAAAATTCAAGAGTAAAGCTGCAAAAGACATGGAATGGTATCACAGTCAATTAAATACAACTAGCTGTTTGTTGCATCCCTGACCAGTAGTAATACTGGACGTGCAACCTGAACAAATAGAAACAGTTTAATGTACTTTTTAGTAACGCTTGAACGTAGCTTTCGGCGAAATCTCACGGTATAGTACCTTCGAACTTAGTAAGTTGGAGTCAGTCTTTTATCAGTCTTTTGGAGTCTATTGTCAGTCTATCATGAGTCTATGATAAGTTTTATGTGAGTCTAGAAACAGTCTTATATAAATCTATTTGCAGTTAGAATAAACTTCTGAAAATATTTATTATTAGTGAATTAACTGTTACTTGTATTGCCCCAGTCAACAACTTTATCTTAGTGTCTCTGACTGCGAAGTGTTTTTGATATTCTCGTCAAACTTTGTACCGATCATGTGAGTAAAAATAAATACATTACTTTCTTATTTTATTATCTTTATGTTAGTATTTCTCAAGATAGTTTGTCCTTGTGGCTCCAATCGCTCTCAAGGGAACCTGAATCCTATCAATCTGATTTCGACTCAGTATGGCCACTAATACATGCTCCTCATTTGAACCGCTAATTTAACCTCCCCACTCACGAAGTTCCCCCTCTACTCTGGTATGCTACTCGCGAACCGCCAACTAAGAATTTAATTGAAAATCACCAGAGAAACCCTAGAATTGAAAATTCCCATATAAGGAATTAACCGAAAAGATAAGAACAAAACTTTTAATTGAAACCCCCCCCCCCCCATTAGAAGTATAAGAACAAACATTTAATTGAAACCCCCCCCCCGCCCCCATTAGAAGTGGCGCGGCGCTGTTTAAAGGAGCAAAACAAAAGGACAAAATTTTCTACAAAAAATATTATTGAGATATATTACGCATAAAAAAGTGAAATATTTTGTGCCGTATTTAAAGTGCAATATTTAGTTAGGTCTAAATCTCCTTAAAATAGTAACAAAAAAATATAATTTGGAGCGTCAAAATTTGAATTATATAAAAAAAATAAAACCAGTGCCGAATTTTAATTTATTTTAAAAAACACAAATGAATAAATATGTCGTTAGATCCAAACGAACAATTATTAAAGCAAAAACTTATTGCCAAAAGAATGGAAATTTCAAAATCCCTTCCCTCATATAACGGAGATTCAGACGTAGATGAATTTAGTATCCAATTAAACCAATTTGTAGAAGTAACCAAAACGGACTTAAAATCATTAGTAGGCATGTTATTAATGAGACTTAAGGGGCAAGCATTAACATTCCTAAAACAAATAGAAAATACAATAGGGGAAGATAACAACCTTCCAATAAACTCAATAGAAAAATTGCTAAAAGTGTTCCGAGAAAGATTTGTTGAAACCAGTTCAACACACAAATAAAAGGACGGAACTCTATGTTTCGACGAAACCCAAAATGTTAGGGAATACCTACACAAAGTAATGGTATCCATCGAGGCTAAATATGGGAAAGAATCTGGTCCTTTATATGATAAAATTGTACTAAATGCTTTCTTGCAAGGATTAAGCCCCAAACTTTACAGAATGATAATATCAAAAAATATTCAAACATTAGAACTGGCAGTTCAGGAAGTAGAGAGAATGGTTGAAATTGACACGATTGTTGCAAATCACAATAAGTCAAGAATAAATAATGTTGGAGAATCAACTCCGGGACGATCACGAGGAATTTCACCCGCAATTTTCTCGAGAGATATTTCACCAAAACTGAACCAAAATAGGTCCCAAACCCCTACCAGCCCAAGAATTGTACGTTTCGTACCCACGAATACGACAAACTACGTAAACAACCCTCCAATTATATGCTATGCATGTAATAAACAAGGACATATTGCCAGGGAATGCCGTACCAGAAACAACTATACACCAGCAACCCCCAGTTTTAATAACCGTTTGTTTGGGAGAACAAATTTAAATGCCAATGGGTCAGGAAGCTATAGAAATAACCCCCCACGTCTCACATTGTTCCGCGGCCCCTACCAACAAGAATTTGCACACTCGAATCCTTCCCCCAACCGACAAAATAATTATCAGTTCTCTGGTCCAAATGCACGATAAAACATGTTCAAATTCAATTCACAGACAGTATATGCAACTTGGTTTATCAGGAATACGAGCGATGACAGAAGATATTTTTTCCCATCGTGAAACGAAAGAAATTTTCCGTCAATACAAAATGAACAAATGCCGCGAACCGTCGGCACAAGAAATTCCAACCCAAGCAAAAATACTTGGCAGTCAAGACAATCGAATGTCAATTAACTTGCTAGGGAAGTTCCTTCTGAGCCCCAATGTCAAACGCCAACCTATCAAATAAGGGCACAGGGAAACGAATTAGGCCCCCAAGAAAATTAACCGGGACCCTGGAGGCCAGTATTTTTATAGGTTCCTTCCAGTAGTTGTACCTTCTTTAAGTGATAATAATGACATATTACCTATATTAAATGATTTTGGTATTGCGAATATTTATTTCAAAGTGTTAATATATTCCGGTGCGTCAATTAACATAAGAAACTCAAATTCATTTAATAGACTACTAGTACATACTAATCTACGGAAAAGCTTTAATATTTCTAGTTTAACAAGCGCCACAGGACATAGACTAGAAGCAATAGGCTCCATACATTTAGATGTGACATAAGATAATAGAATCTTTCCTACAAACTTCATAATATGCAAGAATTTCCCATATGAGGCTGTAATCGGTGCTCATTTTTTAAAATCTAATAAAGTGTTATTAGATATAGCGAATCAAAGACTCGTGTATCCATCCGATCCTATTCTTTGACGCGTGGAGAAAGGGGAAGCAACAGTGAATAGAAAAAAGTCTTTTGTACCCCATTTCTCGTCCTGTGGGAGAAAATAAAGCAGCAAATGGATCGAGTCAATGCAAAAAAAATAGGAAAGATGCAAGAGCATAGGCAAACAGAAATAAAGAATATAACAGATTTATGGAGTAAAATAATAAATCCAACTACTGTCTCCTTACAGCTAACACCTAAAGCGGAAGAATTGACGCAATCAAGTGCTAATCTTAACACAAATAAAAGTAACTCGGAAGAAAAATATTAAGGATTCGCGGTGCGTAAAAAAAATCCCCCCAAAAACGATGCAAAGAGTTCAAATCTCACAAATGGTCACCCCCGTAAACGACAATTCCGAAATTTGGTTCGCATCCCCGTGTGGAGAAATCCCCGAAAATCTGTTTTGTGAAGAACAGATCATTTCATATGAAAAAGGGGAAGGTTTTATTTGGTTGACTAATACCCATGAAAATCATACTATCACATTAAAAAAGAGAACATGTCTCATTGACATACAAGTGATTCCTGAGCACGAGCTAAACGAATGGAAAAACTCCAAGAAAAGACTAGTTAATGGCATTGGTTTTGGCAATCCAAAGAATAGGTACCCACTAACAAGACCCCAATTTTTGGAAAAAATTTAAATTAGACCATATCCAAGATACGCAATTAAAAGAAAAATTATGTGAATTGCTCTGGAATTTTAGAGATATATTTTCCACATGTGAAGAAGACATTGGATGGATACCGTTCTATGAATATTCTGTCCAAACCACAGGGTTACCTGTAGCTAAACAGCCATATCGTATCCCTCATCACTGCAAGAATTGGTTAAAAACTAAAATCCGCAAATTAGAAAAATACCATTATACGCCCAAGCTTAAGCCCTAATTTATCTCCTGTTATACTTATACCGTGAAAGAGCAAGACTCTTGTACTCATATTGTACTATATGGCCCTGAACAAACAAGTAGTCAGTACCAAGCTTTCCCTGCCACGAATCGACGAAATCCTAGACTCCATCTCGACGAGAAGCAAAACGTTTACATCCCTCGACCTCACACAAGGTTATCATCAGGTTAAGATAGCAGATAATGACGTTTATAAAAGGCCTTTTCGACGACAGAATTTGGTTCTTATGAGTATTTAAGAGTAACCTTCGGACTCAAAACTAGTTCAAGTGCACTATGTAGACCTCTGTTACACTTATTACGAGGTGTAGAAAATATCATCCATTTTGTGGATGATGTGATCTGTGTAGGAGAAACCCCAGAGGACCATTTAAACACATTAACCAAATTTTTTGAAAAATTCAGAGAGGGTAATCTAAACTGTAGACCTGAAAAAGTAAATTTACTTCAACCCGAAATAAAATTCTTAGGAATGATAGCGACCCAAGGTCAAATATCACCGGACCCTGAGAAGATAAAATGCGTAGAGAATCTCAAACTCCCGAAAACTATAAACAATTGAGAGCAATTCTTGGTTTGACTAGTTATTTTAGAAAATTTATACGTAACTATGCACAAATTGCAAAACCCCTAACGGACCTAACTAAAGGGACCCCCCAAAATATTACCTGGTCGCAGGAAGCTCAAACTTCCTTAGACACTCTTAAGAAAGCGCTCATATCCGAACCAATACTGTCGCTACCCGATTTTGAAAAAAGACAATTCGTAGTCACCACTGACGCCTCAGCTATGGGCATAGGTGCAATCCTTTCCCAATTAATCCCTGTAGAAAACTACCCCGATCCTTTACAAAAATCCCCTCAGTATATAGAGAAAGTAATATGCTATTCAAGCAGAACTCTATCGAAAGGCGAAAGCAGTTATTCTGCAACGCAATTGGAGCTACTATCTATGATCTACCATTTAGACAAATTCAGACATTCTTTAGTAGGTCGAAAATTTAAGCTACGTTCGGACCATAAAAGCTTGCTGTACCTAAGTACATTCAAGAATCCAACTGGAATCTTAGCTAGATGGATAATGAAAATCCAGGATCTGGATTACGAATTTGAACATTTGACCGGTAAACAAAATGCCCCCTGTGATTACCTAAGTAGATATCCTGAGAATAAATCCTCAGATAATGAAACCAAACAAATGAATGCCATTAATTCCAGTAAACGAAAACATAAGAAGAACAAACTTAATGTCCTAATAGAAGGAGACGAAGTCAATCATAGCCCTTATCGATAGCTAACATTAAATGAAACCAAGTTAAGGATGAACTGTGTTTGACTCTCATTAATTATTTTGTGAGTTCCGATAATCTCCCCGATAAGTTCAAAGCCCTGAGAAGGGAAATAGACAATTTTTATTATGATTTAGACGAAGAAATCCTTTGCAGGATAGTAACAGGTGAAACAAATAGAAATAAAACTTTAATAGTCCCAGCACTACCCCAAAGCTTAATAATACCTGCCTTTGAATATTTCCATTCCGATATCGGTGGACATTTAGGAATAACTAAAACCTTTCACAAGTTAAAACAATATTTTTATGTACCGTCGGCGTTAAGAAAACTTAAGGATTTTATGAGTACATATGAAGCGTGTAACTTAAGGGGAGAATCCCCAAACGTACCCTAATCCCCCGATGGGAAGAGTGGCAGTAACAAGGTTTCCTTTCGACATCGTTTCATTCGATTTATATGGAACAAGTGGAGGATTACCTATTTCCAACAGAGGTCATACTTGCATTCTTTCAGTTATAGACCATTTTACCGGCTTCACTTTTGCCAAAGCATTGAAAAATCAAGGCGCATACGCCACAAGTCAAGCGTTAGCAAAAATAATTTTAAAATTTGGCGTCCCTAACAAAGTTATTAGTGATAATGGAAGTAACTTCGTTTCTAGAGTAACAAAAGATTTAATGAGTTTCCTTAAAATAGAAAAATTAGTTACCTCCCCCTACCATCCCCAAGCTAATGGAAAAATTGAGAACCGGCATAAAATATTTTCTAATATCTTGAGTATTTATACAAAAGACAATCGAAACGATTGAGATCAATATCTACCTTATTTAACCAACGTAATTAATACCGCCTATTCAGAAACGACTAAAGAAAGACCATTTTTTCTTTTATTCGGGCGCGATTTTAAAATACCTTATCAGGAAATTATAGAATCCAGACAATATTACAATAATACAGAGGACTACAAGCAAGATTTTATAAATAAGATGAGAAAAACCTATAAAGTAGTTAGACATGAATTAGAAAAATGTAAGATAAACCAAGAAATGAGAAACGAGCCCAAAGTTAAAGGGAACATAAATTTTAGGGTAGGCGACTGTGTCTATCTACAAAATGAAGCAAAGGTAGAAGGCAAAAAACTTTCCAAAAAGTATTCGGGACCTTACAGGATAATCAAAAAATACGACAATGATTTTACTTTTAAAATGATAAACCCTGACAACGGAAGAACATATAAGGCACATGTAAGCCGTATAAGGAGGGCCAAGTACCCAGCCAGATGGGCACCCAAACCCTCATCTACAGATTCATCAAACGCACAAAATGAATTTCCTAAGTCAAGGCTGGCAGAGTTAAAACCCTTCAGTTTCAAACAAAATTATTCGAGAACCATAGCGATGAGGAAAACTTTGAAGAATTTTTAGCCATGAAAAATTTAGTCATCCCTAAAGGAAAACCCTTAATACCCATACCAATTAGAACCCCAAAAGGTCCAAAAAATTAATCATTAGAAAGCTCGGAGGAATTAAACTATGTGCTGTCCCCAAAAACCCAATTTTTTCCCGATAGAATTTCAACCCCATGTCCCCCCAAAAGATTCCCAGACGATATTGTATCTCCAGCAACTCCGATAGAAAAACCTCTATCGTTGCAGGATGAATTAAATAGAGCTATGGAAACCCCTGGTGTAAAAATAAGGAAAACACCACCCAGGGAAACGAGCAAAAAGAAAAATTTGAGAGAAACCATGAACATCATCAATTACCCTATAAAAACAAGGCAAAGTACCTTGCCTTGAACTCAGGAACACCCTGAAGATGAAAATCTAGGACAATACCATCACATAACGATATCCAAAGTAAAGCCGAAGGAATCTCACTCCTGGAAACAGACCATGCTACAAAATATACCCCACCCCCCAGAGGATATGGCATTCAAACAATGGAGACACTCTCCACAAACATTCGACTCCTCCCAGAGTTCCCAAGAATCTTTTAACTCCCCCAAAACAGGACTTCCGCGCAAGGAAATGGAAAATAAACCCTCCACTTCCAGAGGAGACGAGGTATATGAAGCAAGGGCAGGTGATACTCCTAAATCACAAAGGACCACTCCAGAAAGCCCTAATGACGAATCCTCAGGAACTAGTTTTACTGAATCCGACGATGAATCAGCTCCCGATGAGCCCCAAGACACACAAAAACAAAACCAACTTTGGCTACCGCGCATGCAAAACAGGCTAAAATAAAAGGTCAAAAATTCCTATTGAAAAAGTACAAGAAATTTGACCTAATCTCTATGGGAAAGTCAAAAAAGAATAAAACGCCAGAAAGCGAACAGGAAGTTACCATACAGTCTGGCAGAGTAAGTAAAAAACCAGATAAATGGAAATACGTCTAGGGATCAAGTGCCCCAAAAACTCATAAAGTAATACTAAGACGAAATGAGCAGCTTGAAAAATAACTCTTAAAAACAAAGGTATATGAATAAGACATTCCAATGAAGGCTACCCATAAAAGGTCAAAAGAAGTTAATAGTTAATTTTTCCAGATAGACTGAATCTCGGCTTGATAAAAAACCCTGAAGATAGACGCAGAACAAAAATCGTTCAACCCCTCCTAAAAAAATACCTAGTGCCACCCCGTTACAGACAGAACGAATATGGAGCAGCTATTTCAAATACGATCGAAACTTCTAGACGCCTTGGCACAATTGATAAGAGAAAGACTGAAAATCGAAAATATGATAGAAGCCACACTAAAATCTCTTAGTGAAGTTAAGGCCTCCCAAGAAAAAATGAACAAAAAAATAAATGAGATCCTAGTAACTAAACAAATGGATAAATTAATTGAGACCCAGTTTATGGAAGTTAAGGAGTAGACCGCCAAAATCCAGAATGAAATGGAATCAATAAGTGACGCCACGCTTGTAAAGGGATATAATTATCCCGACAAGGTCCTAAAATTACAAGTATTATAGAATAAAATGCAAGAAATTGGTAGAAAAGTGCAAGATTATAGAAACAGTACTGTTCTATCCGCAACATTAGCGATACAAGAAGCTCTGGCACCCGAACGAGTAAAGCTCTTAGACTTACAACATAAATACGAAAACTTAAAAGCACAGAAAGAAATAATTAAACTACAACAGGACAGCTTAGAGAAGCAACTGAAGGAAAACCAAGCCGAAATTACCAGAAAATTACAAAAACAAAGATAATTCTGCTCAAACTTAGAGAAGGTGGTTGCAACATATTTTAAAGTTGAAATTAACCTACCTCTCAATCCCCATTTGGAAAATATTCTTGCTAACGATTAAAACGATGGGCCATCACCACCATTGTACTTCACAATCCCAAATCAAGCCACCTATCATCATGTAAAACCCCAAATGGAGTCTATTCAACAGAATCCTCCAACGGACAATAACATAATTATGAGGACCCAATACGCCAGCGCCCAAGTAAATGTTACAACTGACCAAGACTCCTCAGAAGTCTCTGCACCACAAGGAACGCCCGAAACACAACCATTACAAGAGGATACGGAAAACTAAGGAATATCAATCATGGGAATTAATTGAACTAAAAAAAGGAGGTAAAAATTCTTTTCTCGATTAAAAAAAAAGAAAAAATATTTTTTTTACAAGTTTAGTGCAGTAAAGTGAGTACACTTTATAGGATATAGCGTTTAGCGATAAGATATAGTGAATAACCTAATTGTGTTTAGTACATGAGGATAAGTATTTAAATGCGGATCCAAGGAAACTTTCGGTGTTTCGAGCCTCGAAGGGCTTGATTTTTTTTGTATTTCGAGGTTTGAAATACTGCGGGTTCCTTTAGGACAGATCATACCTCTTCTGAAATTAATTTTATCTGATAACGTATCCAAGTATAAGGCGTATGCAGTATTTTTATTACGACAATACGACATTAGAATTCTTGACAAACTGCTAAAACAATTGGTCAAATGTAAAACCTTATTTGAGTAATATCTTGTTATCATCATTAGCATTATGATAATATCCACTCAAAAGACACGCAACGTTTAATTGCCTAAATAATAAATAACCGCTTCTAATAGTAAAGCTAAACAAAAACTTTAACCCAAGCATCAACGAAAATAACATGCTTTCGAAAGACAATAAAAATTGTCCGAATTTAATCACAAGAAAATATGATCGGAAGTAGCCAACCTAACTCGCCGTAAAATTTATAAAATACTCGACAACCTAAAGTAATTGTTCGGCAAAAAAATATGTACAAGTTTCTATCTCATTAATCATAACCAACGTTCCTTAGTGAGGCATGATCTGTATGCACGTAGATGAACTCAAGAATTTGGCAAACTTGAGCGTAAAAAAAAAAATCCAAATTGTAGAATTTAAGGTGCTAATTATGGCATGTAAGTTTCATCCTACAGAAATGCGATATAATCCTTAATAGGATACAAACAAAATATATCCGCAGATACAGACAAAACCTCGAGGGCAGTGTAACTCTTAAGTTATAAAAATAAGCCCCACAAATACGTAGTACATAGCAAAACCTAAAAGGAAAAGTTTTATGGCCTAGCCTATTGACCCATTCTGTTAGTTGAATTTCTTCTGTGGCATAATCAAATGTTAATTCACATATCTTTAAGATAAGTGTGACAACCACCCTAAATAAAATTGTTTCGACCAACTGTCCCCGCAGACTAGCAATTATTCACGTGTCACTCGCGCAGTTTAGACAGTCTTGAGAGACGAAAATAGGAACCTTCCATAAAGCAAAAATACTTGAAAATAGCTATCAAAGTTCCAAAATATTGTATCTGGGAGTCACAAGTAAGATAGAATTAATACAAAAAAAGGAAGCATATTGATTAATTTTTCAATTTTTGATGGCCAACTATAGAGAAAGTATTTTCGCTGACAAAAATTGTTGTACCATAGTTTAAAATCGTAACTAACGATTAGCTAACTGAAACGTTAGTTTTATCATCATTAGCAAAATAGCGGGACCTATACAGCCGATAGGCAAGGGGCAAAATAATCGTCAAAAAACCCTAACAATTGCAGCAATAAATTCAACCAAAATTATCTTGAAACGAATCAAAGCGTACGAAAATTAACTGCGCAATTAAAGTATAAGAAGGATAACCTGTAACAATAAGATTAACAAAATAAAAACTTTCTCCTAGGCCAGACGATTACTTAACTTTCAAGAAGTTTTGAAGTGTAATTTAAAAAAATCCCAAAAATGTAAAGCCAAATGCGAAACTCGTATTGAATAAAATTATTCGCTTACAATAATTGCAATAATACAGCAATTAGTCGTATATTATATATATATAAAGAAAGCAGTTTACTAAGATAGCTTACCAAAAGGGTAAAGGCATAAAGCCAATCATTGAAATCCTAAAATATTGTACCTCGCAGACAAAGGAATTAGGCATAATATTTAGAGTGATACCAATGTGTATAATTTGGCTAATTCTTCTTCTTCTTCTTCTAATTCACAGCAGGCGGGCTATTCAGTTAGTACTATTTAGCCCTTTTCTTGTTGCTTCAATCTGTGGGCTAAAGAGCTACTGGCTTGGTCGTCTCTTATTTATTATATATTCTCATATATCTTTCAGTAGATCTTTCGACTCAAGGAGCTCAAATATAAGATTATAGATATCGATTTCTGTGCTCTGTGGGCAGGTATAGTTGGCTAGGCTCTTGGCTGATAGTGAGATTTTGTGGTGTTTGAAGCATTTTAACAGTTTACAAAGCAGGGTATGTTGTGCAGACGTCAGCATATTACATTCAAATAGGCAATGGTCTATTGTTTCATTATTCATACTACAATGCCTGCAAAGAGGGGACAGGGGAATTGAACCACTTGAATTAGAAAACTTATATGAGAATGCAAGGAAATTTAGTCCATTTGTTCCAGAACGAATTCTATGATAAATTTTAGAGAGATACTTATTGAGAAAGGGGGAAAGGATTGGATTAATCTTATTAAAATTAATAGCTGATAGCCTCCATCTGTAAATATCTCTAATTGGGATTGGTCTCCCACTTGGCTGGTCAGTATTTATAGCATTTTTTGCTATTTCATCAACCTGATGATTACCACTTATGCCAGAGTGGCTAATGTCTCTTTGACAATAGCAGATATTATTCTGCTTCAGAAAACAGACGATGAATAATAGGCCTTGAAGACGAGCGTCCGCTAAAAATTAATGCAATAATCAAAACCCTTTTGCTAAAGGGAACTTTTGAAACTAGTCTACGCTATAGTTACCTGTAAAAATAAGGCTGCGGTTTTAGTCTAATTCTCGAGAAATTGCAAAAAAATAGCGTAATCCAATTTCTATAGGTTCTTGCAAAAGACGTAAGTCCTGCAAAATCATCGTAATTCGCAAACGCTCATATAATGAGAAAGACAGTATTTAATAATTCTTACTAACCTTATAAACTGGTCCAACCTAAGATCATTGATAAACTTTATCCCCAAAAGAAGAAATGTAACTTAGTAAACGACATATTATTCACCAAGTCAAGCTTTACGAAATGCATGCTATTTGAGTGTTCAAAACACTATGTAGTCATTAACGCACATAGATGTTTGAACTAAAGTAAATAAAAACGAAATTAGTATTTATACGCGAACACGAAGGACTCAGAAATAGTTTCTAAAGTAATCAAACAAAGAAACCAATTAACCAACCCGGAATTGGAAGGTGTAACAAATTGCAAGTTGTTGTAACAAATTGGAAGATGTTGCAACCTGTAATTACCAAAACTTAATCTTCAAATCGTAATACTGCGATAGAACACAAAAAAATAACAGATAATATAAGTAATATTATAATCAAATGTATGAACCCCCCCCCCCCTCTAGTTGCGTGGCACGTTCGTGCAGCACCTTCGTAGCACCGACGCATGGCGCCGCAAGGTCAAAATAGGCAAATCAAACGAATCCTTTTCAGAAACATCAAACACATAAACATATCCCTGTAAAATTTTAGGTAATATCATACCTCTGCCATATGGCACTATTTCTGCCACAGAAGCAGAATGGCCCGATATAGGAACACGATGTGCCATAAATAGCCCAGTAGCAGAATGCTTAAAATATTATATGTTAACAACATCTTAATATCTTCCTTTCGCAATATTGTGAAATCATTACCCAGATAGGATCCTTGTACGAAATGATTTTAACTTCACAAAAATGAAAAACAATTAAGTTATATATACACCGGTTTTGTACAATTTAATTCTCATATCTTTCGACTTCATAATAAATAGATTACAACTATTTATGACTTACTACATTTAAATTGAGACTAAACTAACTATAATTTGCCCATGATTTAATACATCACGTATAACATATCTTAATTTCGTTTACGGAAAACGAGGAAATTCAATTTTTATCCATTAACAAATTTTTAGATAATATCGCGCATAAGGATAAGCATCCCTGCCACATGGCAATAACTCTGCCGTGGAGGAAGGATATATCGACATATTAAACATTGATATTTTTTTCAACTAATTTGAAGGGAGAATTTAATCCCGACTAGCAAGCCTTTGTGTCCCACCAATTTTACACAATATTTAAATACCCAGAAATAAGGAATTTAATCCTTCATACTGTGAAAATGTTATTTGAAAAACATTAATAACAAATCTTCATTCCACAAATCTTCGATTAGAATAAGCAATTAAGGAAGAACCGCCTCCAATAAAAAATAAGTACAACATAAAATAAGTTCAATGAATGAAAGTGCCTTACAGTCTGATAGCTTATTATTGCTCTGTAATAAGTATTAAGGCATTAATTTTGTAAGCCTTAAAAAATAAGTCTATATTTTCAAACTTCGGTCTTAATGAAATTTTGTTCACGTTGACATGATACAAAATAACTATGGACGCTTTAAAAAGATTGTTTTAAAAGGAAAATTTGCTTTTTTAACTACAGATACTTAATAAAAAAAAATTGTTGTATATAAGGATTTATCAGGTATGGAGATCGAATGGCCACATTAAATTCTAAAAGAAAATTTTAGAGCTCCCTCAAACTGACCGATAGTTATCGCATTAATTGAAATATTCTTGCCAATAATATAATACAACCCTTCCTTCAACGACTTAAGCTCGAAGGCCCACTCAAAACCATGTAAAAGATACTTTTAGCTAAAAATCAGTAGTGATTCCCCTCACACTTCGGGTGGTAATAACAATTTTTTTTTTACTCTCGATAAGTAGTAAGAGCTCAATATACACGGCAATTCTCATTCATAAAAACGAAATAAACAAATAATAAGTGAACAGCCCCATGTAATCATTTACTATGAAACCATTAATCAATATTATATAATAACACATTTACAGATACGGTACATGAGTAAACGTCAACCACTGGCTAAGGGAAACGCCGAAACAAGCGACCATACGGTACGTTGCCAATATTAACCTAGGATCTAATAGAATAAATTCAAAAAGAGGGGTAAACATGATAAAATACCCAAGCCAGCAACAATTAAGTAATTGTGGACCGGAAAATGTAACCTCATGTAAACTTAAGAAAAGCCATAGTGCAGATAACATTAATGATTTATTAAAAGAATGGGGACTTATTGATGATTCATTAAAAGAATGGGAACTTATTAGAACAGTAGAAAATCTCGACTGTCCAACACTACATTATCTTCTGAAATCTCAAAGGACAACCTTAGAACAAAGAATGATCCTAAGATTAATGGCAAGCTTAATTCATTATAACTTTAGTGCGCGTACAATGACGAGAACACTCGAACACACCAGACTAAGTGCAAACCTAGCCTTCCGAATTTTAATACAAAATATCCCAACAACAAAATATAGCTTGTTGTCTGATTATATCGCCGACAATATTTGGTATGATCAAGAGGGTAACAACATAACCACAATTTAGCCCATTAAATTTCTGTCCACACTAACAGACCCAGGACACATATTAAAAGGTAAAAGCTTCCTTAAGGCTTTATATGTCAATTGTGTAAATAACACGTATCTAAATCCAATAAACCCTTCAACGGGATCCGCTATTTTTCAAATTAACCCAAGGGATTATAAATATATAAGGACAAAAACCCTGAATTTCTTCCCAGAAGACAAAAATTTTGGAAAAAAAATAATACCCGGTTTAGACGTAATCGTGTGCGAGCAACTTTGCTGTTGCCAATCACACGTAAACTTAAGTTTCTCAGTATTAAAAATAATAAATTACCCATTGTCTGTATCTCAGTTGTGCCGGAAAGTCATTCGACAAAATATGCGAAGGAATGACATAACTGCCACACTGGAGGGCCTGCACCTCCCAAACCAATTATTAGTGTATTTAATGTACTTAAATACACCTGAAGGCGGAAAAAATATTATAGTATTTGAACTCAAGTTTCTCAGCTCAAATGTATCGTCATGGGAAAATTATCGACTTCTCGATATGCTTACATCTCCAAGTTCAAAGGCGGAGCTGCCGGATGATGCACCCATATTGAAATTAAAACCCAATATTAGTGGAAGAAACTGTATATATAAATAACTTCGTTGAAACGGATAATAAAAGAACCCTCCAATATTATTTGAAGTGTTAAATCTATGTAAATCGATTATTATCATAATTTAAAAAGTGCATTATAAACCAGTAGTGTATTAATATTTAGAAAAACTATGAGTTAAAGTGAATGTCACGGGATCTAAATACATTGTTAATATATCGACAAAAAAGTTAGTTTCTCGAAAGTCTCAATACTTTTAAGCCTATATGGAACTCGTTATTAGTCGAGCGCAAACTCGTTAAACTAGAGTACGGAACTTTTGAGAATCGAATTACGTTCAAATACACAAATAGCCTGGTGCAAGAGGGCACCGGTGAAAAAGTAGTTCAACTTCGACCTGAAGTTACCTTGTTTTCCATTCAAAGTATATATTCATTATTGGTTAATATGGATATTTAGAAGCCTCGAATTATGTCAAACGAATAAGTACACGATGTATGAGGAAATACCGGCGAAAAGGTAGTTTGACCTCGACCAAGAGTTTACCATGATTATAACTAACCTTGAAAAAATTAACTAGATAAAAGTCAATAGAAACTACCTTTCATTTCAGAACAATGGCCAAGGTAATTATCGACACAGAGTTCATAACTATAAAGCACGCAAAAGAAAATGTGATATACTCAGCGGCAATTCTCATTGTGAGTAAATCAAGGGAAGAAGTCTTCGCGAAAAAATGGAACGTCAAGTATGATTTAAGGAAATACGACGTGGAATCATATAGATTCGGTTTAAGTTTAGCAAACACGCCCAAATATCGACCCGCGAGATGGAAATTGGGAGTAAAATATAACCGCAGAAAGGGCAAGTACCTCCATTTCATTCAACATGAGATAAGAAAATTGCAAAAACAATATAAAGTTCGGTACTGGTACGTTAAAGGTCCATGTCAGACAGATTTATTGCTTTTTGACAAATTATTGCTTCTTTACAAAATTGAGGGAAATCCAAACTGTGTAAAATATCAAGGTCAACACAACCCCCTCCAAGAAATAAAATACTACAAACAATATCTATATAATCCAAAAAGCGTAATACATAGAGCGAAAAGAAAAAAAAATATATTTAAAAGAATAAGAACCTATGAATCAAAATCAAAAGCAACCAAAAAATCAAGAAAACCGTCTCTATTGAAATAATTTGGTATGACGTAAATCAAAGTCAACCCACGCACCCTTTACGTTAAAAGAAAAATTCTTGAATGAAATCAATTAAAATAACTATCCCCCTAGCCTAAGAATCAGCCGTATGTTTACCATAAGCAATCAACAAATTCTGTGCCCACGAATCTTAATCTCACCTTGTTTCCTTCCCCGATAAAAAGAAAAAAAAGGAAGAAAAAATCCCATATAATAGGATTCTAAATTCTCAATCGATTATCAATCATAAGAAATCTTCCTATATTATGTTTAATGAAATTCTAATTTTAGAAATAGCAAAAAAAGGACGTGGCTAACAAAATTCATGATAATCTTCGTTGCCCAAACTATAGCCCAAGATATTGTAAAGCATGGGATAGTTTTCAAGCACGAGAATTCGTTAATTTCTAGTCACAATGCCTGGAAGATATTAATAAAACTGGATCCCAAACCGTTTGAAACCCTGTTTCAACAAGTAATGAGACTAGAGAAGAATACTAATGAACTGAAGGACTCTATATTCCAATTCTTAAAATCGGACAAAAGCCTGCAGACAACGAAAGACATGCACCACAAGGAAAATACAGGAGATCTATCCCCCATTTCTTCCTAAACTAAAATCGAAATTCCTAATAGATGACTTTGACAAGAAAATGGCAGAAATTGATAAGGCTCTAGGAACTAACAACAGAGAAAACAGAAGGAGAAGAGCATTAAGTAATGTGGACGGTTCCAGAAGCGAACATACTACGACAAAATATACCACAAGTTCCTCCTTGACGACCCTCAGGAAAAATAAACTCTATGATGGAAATTACACCATGATAAATGAATTACCAAGCATAGGAACGTACCTAAAGCAGCTTTGGCTAAACCATACGGCGAGCAACGTTACTAAGAAAGTATCTCCAAAAGAAATAAAGAAAAATATAGACAAGCCACAAGGAAAGGAAAATGCCACGACAAACACGCCCGAACTCAAGGCAAGAATAGAGGAAATACATCCCTCGCTAACGGATATCATCACCAATGCAAGTCCAGAGATAATCAAACTCATTGAACTGTCCCAAGAAAAATTAATCACCATAACACACTTGAAACCAACGACGTTTACAAAATGGTCATGGTCCACAGGACCAACATTTACAAAAACCCACTCCTTCGGCAAAATGTATATAAATTTAAGGGCAAGACTCCCAGTATTGCATACCGAGACTCAAACTATATTAGTTCAAGGATACCATTCGGATAACAAAAGGAAATCCTCTGAAAGTAAAATAAAAGAAAAATACGTACCCGAGAAATGCTGGACAATTGACGGCAAATATACATGTGCCAGACCGACCATGGCCAACGAACCAACCAAAAACTACGTAGAATCATTACCAGAACTAAATGAGAAAAACACCCTAAGAGTATCGATTCACCAATCCTTCTTAATATTGTATAGACAGAGACTACAAGCACTATTTGAATTATTGAACACTGAAACACAAAAGTTAAAGCAAAGCACCACAAGAATCTTTGGAATACTTGTTCGAAAGAGCAAATATCGTAGATCAGCTAGACTAAAACCAATTGAAGGGGAATTAGCTTCATGCTTATTCGGGCTATTGACCGAAAAAGACCTAGATTTCCTAAGGGAAAACGTGAAAAAACTAAATAAAGCCATGAACGTGACCTTACATGTCCAAAAAATACAAGCCAGTATAGCTAATTATCAGAGAGACAAAATTGAAGCAATCTCGAAGAAAATATCAAAGACAGTAAGCATGATGAACTATTAGCAAAATGAATTAGATCATGTGATTATCGATTCGACCTTTACCATGGTCTCACTAGACATAGTGACAATACGGTTACTCAACTTGGCAACTGATGTCAGGAAATTTGAATTCGTATTATTTGCCCCCACTGGAGGAACCTCGTCATAGGACCGCGTGGACCCTTCGAACCTAAAAAGTATCTTGGATGAAATAAAAACGCATCTAACGTTCGGCCTACATCTACCAACAGAACAAAAAGTAGTAAACCTATTCCACTACTACACCAATCTATAAGTTCACATCACGGAATTAAATGAACAACTATTTGCAGTAGTAACAATTCCATTAATAAATCAACAATCCATATACGACTTGTATAAAATTTCTACGTTCCAAGCCAATATAGGTAGAAGTAATTCGTTCATGACTATCACCCCCGAAGCGGAACACTTACTAGTTGATCAAGATAGGAGAAAATATGCCTTAGCAAATCCACAGGACCTTAAGGAATGCGTAGCATTCAAAAACCTAGTATGTCAACTAACCCTGCCCATTTATAACGTAAAACCTGGATCCTGTATGTTAGATATATTTTTAAAAGAGACTCAACAAGAAGAAATTCCCAATTCATGCGAAGCGCTAGTAGGCAGTACAAAACGAGAAATATTTATTCATCTTAGAAATAACCTGTGGCTATTTTCTGTCCCAAAAGAAACAGTTGGGACTATCTCTTGTTATAATAACACTGAAAGAATCGATCCAAGCTACAGAACTGAACTACTATTACAAGACGTGGGAACAATAACCATAAAACAAGGGTGTCGATTAGTAACCAAAAAAGCCACGGTACAAACACCACTGATAACCACAAGCACGAATATAATAAGCCCCAAGGTAATCAATTTCAAACCCGTCAATTTATCGCATACAATTCCTAATATTGAAAACGAAGAAGTAAAAGCTACAATATGGTCAAAAATAGAGAATGTCAAAGGAACCTTACCACTAACAAAAATAAGAGAAGCCTTAGACTCTCAAATTCCCCTATTTACTAATGGAGACCAAAGATTGACGTATGTAGAAAGTAGATATGGACCATTCTCAACAAATTTTTGGTGGAATATCCTCCTGACGGTAGGATTCGTATTCATGATTTCTCTAACTATAAGAATGCTATTGACCCTGAACTACGGAAGAATTATGACAACACGTAGAAAAAAGGCAAAGACAGATCACATCGAGTCAAGTGAGATGCAAAACCTAAACCCGGAACTCCCTGATAACCCTTAACCCAAAAAAAAGTAAGGGAGGACATGATCGAGCGAATGGGAGTAGAGGTCCTCATTCATGCTAAGTTCAGTCCCAAATTTCTACTTTCTGTTTGTGTGAACCCATACAGCTACAAAGATGTAATTCTTGAGCGGCATGGCCACACAGAAACAGTAAAGATTTGAAAATTTATTGTAAATCGAGAACTCTCAGAAAACCATGTAACCTACCTCGCATGTAGTTATGTAATAGAAAAGTAAATGCTAAAGCAGATGAGTGTTGAATAACATTTAAAAATGTATTGAATATTGAACATGTGCCAAATGCACATATATATATAAGTATATATATAATCACTAAATCTTGAAAATCTCGTATTGTGTTATTTTTCGTAGAGGCAATCATTTTTCTTATGATTACTATTGGTGTACCAGTACGCAACATGGATACAACCCAGTAGCATCTACTCTCATCATTCGTCAACCACCAATAAGTACTCACCAAGGAAACCCCTGAAGACAATACACTGATGACAATCCAAGTCACCCAAGCCTAGTACAAGGTAACACTACCCCAACCATTATCGGCAAACCCAGAATACCCTGGAGCCAATCCTAATCTTAATGGAACCAATCCTATATCTTAAGCCCCAAATCAGAGACAATATGCTGAACCAAGATCCCAAGTTTAAGTTTTGACCCTATCCAATCAATATTAGATGTCGCAAAACCAAACCATCCTCCAGTGAAGAAGAACCTAACACAATCAATTTTGCGGGAAATATAAACTGTACGTGCAAACTTTCCCAAAATAAAGTGTCAGAGAAGAGACCATACCAAGTTATCTTGGCCTTAATCCCCATAACTAAGCCCTCAATGACGGTGCATCATTAAAACAAGAATTAAAGAAAATTCGTCGAACATAAATTCTGAGACCAAGTTTTGATGCAACCATAATTACCATTACATATCGCAGAACAGCCCTTTATTCAAATAAAAGAAGGACTGAACGTGAACAATCTACGGGAAACATAGAGTGTACGAGTATAAAATTTTCCCGAGAATAGAAGTGCCCAAGAAGAGTTACCCAGTCCAGCGATCAAGAAACCCATTTCATGTAATTAATTCCCCCAAGTGTTATTTACCCAGGAAACATTTCAATGAATCTACAACATTAACCCCTCGTATATGACGTGACAAACCACGCACGGACAATTTTGTTCAGGTAGTCATGCTTATGGACAATATAAACGCTTATCCCAAGGAACGAGTGGCAAAAAGTGAAACACCACAAGGACAAACCATAAACAATTAGCCAACCCAGTAATTAATTGAACGGAAGCGCAAAGTTAAGTGACAACGTATGTGAGTATTATAGACACGTAGAATGATGAAGTAAGTGTGAATCTTATGTATCTAACTTGTAACTTTAGTGAATATTGAGAAACTTTTCATAATCAGATGAAAACAAGTGTAAATTACATTACCCCAGTGTTGCAATCAGACATTAAGCTTAAACCTATTAATGTGTCAAACCTTTTACTTGCAAATCATTTAATTTATATATATATATATATATATATATATATATATATATATATATATATATATATATATATATATATATATATATATATATATATATATATATATATATATATCAGTGTTCTTGAAGTCAGTTACTTATCTATATATTGAAGTCAGTTATATATATATATATATATATATATATATATATATATATATATATATATATATATATATCATCAGTGTTCTTGAAGTCAGTTACTTATCGTACCATATTGTAATGGAATCAATTTCCAAGACTCCGAAATTTTCCAACTAAAAATGCCAAGAACATAAACCCAAACAATTTAAGTAACAATTAATTGTCAAATTTAAAAAGTAGCGAAACATTGTGTTACAATTGTAACTACGAAAAAAAATCGTTCCCACAAAAGAAGATAACAGCAATAAATATGCAGAATAACCAATTTCACTTGACATGCAACAACCATGTAATCTAAATCTTGAGATGGAAATTCCAAACGATCGACAGATGGTCTCTTGAGAAAAGAAATAAAACTATGTGTTCCGCTATAATTAAAAGGTATAAACCTTAAAAACATTTTCTTAAGATACAAAAGTAAAATTTCGCTGTATATGAATGTTCCGCTGTAATTACAAGGTAAAGCTTTAAAAACATTTTCTTGAAATACAATGTAAGACTATGTAGCTTGCTTTAATTGTAGAGTACAAACTTTGTTCAGCTCAGAAAAATTCCAAAGTGAAGTCTTAGAGAGTAATAAATCGTATCAAAAGCTAGTTAAAATCAAATAGCTGATTGGTACAGCACTGTCCAATAGTGATGTAAAACAAATAAGGCAACCAATAGGAATTGTAAAATATACTTTTAGCAACGCCTAAACGTAACCCCCGGCAAAATTGCAGAGGATAGATTGTTAGGACTTAGCAAGTCTTGCTCCAGTCTTGTTTTCAGTCTCATGCCAGTCTTGCTCCAGTCTTGTTTTCAGTCTTATGCAAGTCTTATGCCAGTCTTATGCCAGTCTTGTTTTGAGTCTCGTTTTAGTTCTTTTTTGAATCTTTTTCAATCTTAAGCGGAGACTGATATGAATTTCTGATAGACTTTTGAGGAAAGTTATTATCTGTGAATGAACTTTTGTGTCGCTTTATCCCAGATGACAATTCTGTATTAGTGTCTTTTATTGGAAGTGTACTGATATACCGAAGCTCTGTGACAACTATGTGAGTAACAATAAATACATTACTTTCTTATTTTATTCTCTCTATGTTAATATTTCTCAAGTATGTTAGTCCTTATGGCTCCACTCGCTCCTAAGGCAAAATGAAACTTATCAGTCTGATTTTGACTCAGCATGGCCGTTAATATAAGCTCCCTACATGTACTCCTAGATTAAGCTCCCCACTCTAGAAATTCAGCCTCCACTCAGGAAGGCCACACGCGAACCGTAAGCTAAGGGCATGGCTATTTCCCCATTGAATTAATTAATTTGAATCTCCGTATTAGTACACATCAGGATATAAATTACATTTAAGCTCTTAAAAAGAAACCTCCACAATAATACTTTTAAAGTAAACCCCCCCATTATAATTGGAGCGGTCTTTTTGATGGATCAAAACACAAGGACAAAAAACAAAAAAAAAGACTATTGAGAAATATTAAACATAGAAAAAAGTGTGATATCTTGTAGACTTATAATTTACTCGTGCATGCCTTGAAAGTGCCGTTTATTGCGTATGCTTTGTAGTGCAACATTTTAATAAGCCTAAGTCCCCTTAAAATAATAACAAAAATATGATTTAGACGTGCCAAATTTAAATTATATAAAAAAAAACCAGTCCCGAATTTTATTTTTTTTGAAAAAAAAAAAAAAAAATTTCGTCGGATCAAAACGAACAATTATTAAAGCAAAAACTCATTGCCAAAACAGTGGAAATTTCAAAATCGCTTCCGACATATAACGGCGATGACGACCTATATGAGTTTGTTATTCAATTAAACCAATTCGTAGAATTAACTCAAACGGACTTATAATCATTGGTAGGCATGTTTTTAATTTGACTTAAGGGACATGCATTAAAGGTCCTGACGAAAATAGAACACAAGATATTGTATGATAACAATCTCCCAACAAATTAAATCGAAAAATTTCTAAAAGCATTCATAGAAACATTTTTTGAAACCAGTTCAACACATAAATTGCAGCATGGCATGGTAAGTTTTGACGAAACACAAAATGCTAGGGGATAACTGCACAGGGTAATCGTATCCATTGAGGTACAATGTGGAAAAGAATCAGGCCCTTTATACAATAAAATTGTAATTAATGCTTTCATGCAAGGATTAAGCCCCAAGCTATACCGAATGTTAATTTAAAAAAATATTCAAACATTAGAACTAGCAGTTCAGGAAGTAGAGAGAATGATTGAAATTGACTCGTTTGTGGCAAATGAAAATAAATCAAGAATAAATAATGTAGAAAGATCAACGCCGGGACGATCATGAGGGATTTCCACGGGATTTTTTTCGAGAGATAATTCACCCAAACCGAACCAAAATAGGTCTTCAACCCTTACAAGGCAAAGAATAGTACGTTTTGTACCCACAAATACAACAAAATACGTACAGAACCCACCAATTATATGCTATGCATGTAATAAACAAGGACATTTCGCCAGGGAATGCAGTACTAAAAACAAATATCCACCACCAACCCCAAGTTTCAGTAATAGGTTGTTCGGGGGAACAAACTCAAACGCCAATGGGTCAGGAAGCTATAGAAATACCCCCCCATGTTTCCCCTCGTACCGCAACCCGTACCAACAAGGATTTGCATATTCGAGTCCTTCCCAATATACGCCTCAACAACCCTATTCTAATCCCTCACCCAACCGACAAAATAATTATCGGTTCCCCAATTCAAACACGCGACAAAACATGGACAAATTTAAGTCAAGAACGGGGTATCCAACTAGATTCAACAGAAATACAACCGATAACAGAGGATATTTTATTCCGACAGGCAACGAAAGAAATTTTTCGTCAATACAAAACGAACAAATGCCGCGAGCCGTCGGCACAAGAAACTTTAACCCACGCAATAATACGTGGCAAACAAGACAATCAAATGTCAACCAACTTGGAACTTCCCTAACAAGTGAAATTCCCACCGAACCCCAACCTCAAACGCCAACTTATCAGATAAGCTCACAGGGAAACGAATTAGGCCCCCAAGAAAATTAACCGGGACCCTGGAGGCCAGTATTTTTTATAGGTCCCATCCAGTAATTGTACCTTCCTTAAGTGATGATGATGACATTTTACCTATATTAAACAATTTTAGTGTTGGAAGTATTAATTTCAAAGCGCTAATAGATTCAGGTGCAACTGTTAACATAATAAATTCGAATGTATTTAGTAGACTTCCAATATATATTAAGCGACGGAAAAATTCCAATAGTCCCAATTTACCAAGTGTCAAAGGGTAGAGACTCGAAGCTGCTGGCTCCATTTGTTGAGATGTGAAAGAACACAATAAACCATTTCCTACACACTTCATTATCTGCTAAAAGCTTCACTATGAGAAGATAAGCGGTGCCAATTTTCTAGAATACAATCCAGTTTTATTGCACATAGCAAATAATAGACTCGTATATCCATGTAATTCAGATCTCCAACGCGAGGAGAGAGGGGAAGCAAAAGTATACAGGCTAAAATCCTTTGTGCACTATCTATCGTCTCGTGGGAGACATTCAAGCAGCACGTTGATCGAGTCAATAAAAGTCAAAATGGGGAAAATGCAGGAGTATAGACAAATAGAAATACATAAAGTAGCTGAAGTATGGAATAAAATAATAAATCTAAGTACTATTGTAAGGGGACAGGACTTGGATTTACCCCTACAACCAACCCCAAAAGCGGAAGACTTGACGCAATCAAGTGCCAACCTCAACTTAATAGAAAATAACTCGGAAGAGAAATATTATGGGTTCGCAGTACGTAAAACAAAAATCCCCCCAAATACTATGCAAAGAGTACAAATCTCTCAAATGGTCACCCCTGTAAATGACAATTCCGAAATTTGGTTCGCATCCCCGTGTAAAGAAATTCCAGAAAATCTGCTTTGTGAAGAACAGATCATTTCATATGAAAAAGGCGAAGGTTTTATTTGGTTAACTAACACGCATGAAAACGATATGATTACATTGAAAAAAGGAACATGTCTCGTTGAAATACAAGTTGTTTCTGAGCACGAGCTAAACAAATGGAGAGACTCCAAGGAAAGCTTAGTTAATAACATTGGAACTAACAATCCAAAGAATAGGTACCCCCTAACAAAACCCCAATTTTTGGAAAAATTTAAATTAGATCATATCCAAGATACGCAATTAAAGGAAAAATTATGTGAATTGCTCCCCTGAATTTCAGAGATATTGTTTCTACATGTGAGGAAGATATCGGGTTGATACCATTTTATGAACATTGTATCCAAACCACAGGATGGCCCGTAGCTAAAAAGCCCTATCGCATTCCTCATCCCTACAAGGGATGGTTAAAAAATAAAATCCGCGAGTTAGAAAGAAACAATATAATACGGCCAAGCATAAGCCCGTATTCAGCCCCCGTTATACCAGTACCGAAAAAGAACAAGGACATCAGGCTTGTAGTAGATTAAAGAGCCTTAAACAAGCAGGTCGTTAGTGACAAATTTCCCCTGCCACGAATTGATGAAATCCTAGACTCCATTTAAACCAAGAACAAAATTTTTACATCTCTTGACCTCACGCAAGGTTATCATCAGGTTAAGATAGCAGATGATGACATTTATAAAACGGCTTTTTCGACAACGGAATGTGGTTCTTTTGAATATTTGAGAGTACCCTTTGGACTCAAAGCCAGCTCACGCGGATTGTGTAGACCTCTGTTACACTTATTGCGAGGTATAGAAAATATTATCCATTTTGTGGATGATGTTATTTGTGTGGGAGAAACACCAGAAGATCATCTAAACACACTAACCAAAGTTTTCGAAAAATTCAGAGAGGGTAATCTGAAATGTAGACCGGAAAAGGTAAATTTGTTTCAATCCGAAATAAAATTCTTAGGAATGATAGTGACCCAAGGTCAAATATCACCGGACCCCGAGAAGATAAAATGCGTAGAGAGTCTTAAGCCACCAAAAACTATGAAACAGTTAAGAGGCATTATTGGTTTAACCAGGTATTCTAGAAAATTTATACGCAACTACGCCCAAATCGCAAAGCCCCTAACAGACCTAGCTAAAGGGAATTCCCAAACTATTACCTGGTCGCAGGAAGCTCAAACTTCTTTAGACACTCTCAAGAAAGCTCTTACCTCTGAACCAATATTAGCGTTACCAGACTTTGAAAAAGGAACATTTGTGGTTACCACCGATGCTTCAGCTCTGGGTATCGGTGCAATCCTTTCCCAAATAATCCCCGTGGAAAACAACTCCGAATCTCAACAAGATCCTCCTCAAGATAGAGAGAAAGTCATATGCTATCCAAGTAGAACCCTAGCGAAAGGCGAAAGAAGTTATTCATCAATGCAATTGGAGCTACTATCTATAATTTACCACCTAGATAAATTTAGACATTATTTAGTTGGTCGAAAATTTAAATTCCGCTCGGATCATAAAAGCTTACAGTATCTAAGCACATTCAAGAATCCAACCGGAAACTTAGCGCGATGGATAATGAAAATCCAGGATCTGGATTACGAATTCGAACATGTGACCGGTAAGCGGACTGCACCGTGTGATTATCTGAGCAGATACCCTGATAATAACCCTTTATATAATGAAACTGAACAAATAAATGCCGTTAATTACTTTAAACGAAAACACAAGAAGAATAAACCAAAAATACGTACAGAACAAAAAGGACCACGAGTAGTCCCCTTATCCCTAGCCAATATTAAAAGAAACCAAGTTAAGGATTAAATGTGTTTAACCCTCATTAATTACTTTGTCAATTCTGATAATCTCCCTGATAAGTTCAAAGCCCTAAGATGGGAAATACACAATTTTTATTATGACTTTGACGAAGAAATCCTTTGCAGGATAGTAACGGGCGAAAAAAGTAGAAAGCAAAGCTTAATAATCCCAGTGCTCCCCCAAAATCTAATAATACCTGTCTTTGAGTACTTCCATCCGGAGATAGGCGGACACTTAGGAATAACCAAAACATTTCACAAGTTAAAACAATACTTTTTTGTTCCGTCGGCATTGACAAAACTCAAAGATTTTATAAGTATATGTGAAGCTTGTAACTTAAGAAAAAATCCCCAGACGTACCCTAATCCCCCCTTAGGAAGAGTGCCGGTAGCAAGGTTCCCTTTCGATATCGTTTCATTTGACCTATTTGGTAAAAGTGGAGGATTACCTGTTTCTAATAGAGGTCACACTTGTGTTCTCTCAGTAATAGACCATTTTACCGGCTTCACTTTTGCCAAAGCATTGAAAAATCAGGGCGCATATGCCACAAGTAAAGTCTTGGCAAAAATATTTTTGGAGTTTGGCGTTCCTCAACAGGTCATAAGCGACAGTGGAACTAACTTCGTTTCTAAAGTAACAAAAGATCTAATGAGTTTCCTTAAAATAGAGAAACTGGTAACCTCACCCTACCCTGCCCAAGCTAATGGAAAAATTGAAAATAGGCACAAGATATTCTCCAATGTCTTGAGTATTTATACAAGGGACAATCGAAACGATTGGGACCAATATCTACCTTACTTAACTAATGTGGTTAATACGGCATACTCGGAAACGACTAAAGAAAATCCATTTTTCCTTTTGTTTGGACGCGATTTTAAGATACCATACCCAGAAATTATAGAATCAAGAGAGTATTACAATAATACAAAGGAATATAAGCAAGATTTTATAAATAGGATGAGAAAAACATATAAAATAGTTAGACAAGAGTTAGAAAAATGTAAGATGAACCAAGAGCTGAGAAATGAATCCAAAATCAAAGGGAATATAAATTTTAAGGTAGGCGACCGCGTCTATCTGAAAAATTAAGCTAAACTAGAAGGCAAAAAACTTTTCAATAAGTATTCAGGACCCTACAGAATAATCAAAAAATACGACAACGATTTTACTTTTAAAATGATGAATCCAGAAAACAGGAGAACATAAAAGGCACTTGTAAGCCGTATGAAAGGTGCCAAATACCCCGTTAAGTGGACACCCGAACACTTATCTTCAGATTCATCAAACGCGGAAAATGAATTTTCTAAGTCCAGGCTATCCGAACTAAAACCCTTTAATTTCAAACAAAACTATTTTGAAAACAATAGCGAAGAGGAAGATTTTGAAGAATTTTTGGCCATGAAAAATTTAGTCATCCCTAAAAGAAAACCCCTAATATCAATGCCTGTAAGAACCTCAAAAAGTCCAGAGAGCTCGTCCTCGGAAAGCTTAGAACAAAAATTAGATTATACATTATTACCGAAAACCCAATATCTCCCCCATAGAATGTTAACCCCATATCTCTCCAACAGATATCCTGACGGCATGGTGTCCCACTCAACCCAGATCGAAAGGTCCCTGTCGCTACAGGAGAAATTATACAGAGCTATGGAAACCCCAGGTACAAAAAGGAGGAAGACTCCCCCTAGGGATAAAAATACAAAAAACTTGAGAGAGGCCATGGACATTATAAATTATCCTATAAAAACAAGGCAAAGTACCCTGCCGTGGACACAGGAACATCCTGAAGAGGAAAACCTGGGACAGTATCATCACATAACGGAGTCTAAGATAAAAACTAAGAAATCCTACTCCTGGAAACAGACCATGCTACAAAACACGCCACACCCCCCGGACGATATGGCATTCAAGCAGTGGAGGTATTCCTCAAAGGTATTCGACTCCTCCCAGAGTTCCCAAGAATCCTTCAACTCCCCCGAATCAGGACTTCAGTGTGAGAAAACAGAAAATAAACCCTCAACCTCCAGAGGAGATGAGATATATAAAGCAACAGTAGGTGATACTACGAAACCTCAAAGGACAACCCCAGAAAACGCTAATGACGAATCCTCAGAAACTAGTTCTACCGTATCCGACGATGAGCCCCAAGACACACAAAAACAAAAACCTACTTTGGCTACTGCCCATGCAAAACAGGCTAAGGCAAAAGGCCAGAAATTCCTTTTGAAACAATACAAGAAATTTGACCTAATCTCCATGGGAAAATCAAAAAAGAGTAAAACGCCAGAAAACAAACAGGAAGTGACCACGAAATCTGGCAGAATAAGCAAGAAACCAGACAAATGGAAATACGTCTAGGAATAAGATACCCCAAAGAAAAAAACTTATAAAACAATATTAAATCGAAATGAGAAATTTGAAAAAAAACAACTTAAAACAAGGGTATATGAGTAAAATATTACAATTAAAGATATCCATGAAAGGTCGAAGGAATTTAATAGTCAATTTTTCCAGACAAACTATATCCCGTCTTGGTAAAGAACCCCGAAGATAAAAGAAGAACAAGGATTGTTCAAACCCTCCTCCAACAAGAAAAATACCTAGTGCAACCCCGTTACAGACAGAACAAATATGGATCAGCTATTTCAAATACGATCAAAACTCCTAGAAGAATCGGAACAATTGATAAATGAAAAATTAAAAATTGAAAATATGATAGTAACCATACTTAAATCCCTTAGCGAGGTTAAGGCCTCCCAAGAAAAAATGAACCAGAAAATAAATGAGGTTTTAATGACGAAACAAGTGGATAAGTTAATTGAGGCCCAGTTTATGGAAGTGAAAGAACAAACCGCCAAAATCCAGGACGAAATGGCATCAATAAGCGACACCACGCTTTTCGAGGGATATAATTAACCCGACCAGATCCTAAAATTGCAAGTATTATACGATAAGATGCAGGAAATTGGTAAAAAATTACAAGACTATAGAAACAGTACTGTGCTGTCCATGACAATGGCTATACAATAAGCTCTGGCGCCCCAAAGGGCAAAGATCCTAGACTTGCAGCATAAATACGACCACTTAAAAGCACAGAAAGAAATAATTCAGCTGCAACTGGACAGCTTAGAGAAACAACTAAAGGAGAACCACGCCGAAATAACCAGAGAACTACAGAAACAGAAAGAATTCTGCTCAAATTTAGAGAAGATAGTTGCAACATATTTTACAGTTGAAATTAACCCACCCCTCAGCCACCACCTGGAAAATCTGCTTGCTAAGGGTTAAAACGAAGGACCATCCCAACCCGTATATTTTGCAATTCCCAATCAAGCTAGTCATCACCACATAAAACCCTAAGTGGAAACAAATCAATGGAATCCTCCAATAGATAATAATAGAATTACGAGGAACCAGTACCCTGACGCCCAAGAGAATGTTATTACGGACCAAGATTCCTCAGAAATCTCTGCACCACAAGGAAAACCGGCAACCCAACCATCGCCAGAAGGTACAGAAAACTAAGGAAAACCAGACAAAAGAATAAATTGAAAAAAAAGAGGTAAAAATTCTTTTTCGTCAAAACCCCCTTCTAATACCTTAAAGTGACTACATTTTATAGAATGTGATGTTTAGCGACGAAATGTAGTAAATAACCCAATATTCGAGCCAAAACTCGTTAAACTAGATTAATTATTGATTAGAATATAGTATTTCACTAAGTAAAAAAAAAAAAAAAAACAACATAACTTTGGAAGGATGGATATTACTTGTAGGTTGCCCGTGTGCAATTAGTAGGTTCGAAGGCTTAACAAAAAAAAAATTCTTCCAGTGAAATTAATTTTAAATAAGGCTATATATATGTCTTTTCCTCTATAACTTACGTGAATTAATAATCCATATACAAGATATAAGATGGAAAAAAAAACCTCAAGAAAAATCGTCATTATTATTAAAAAAAAAAATATTTTTTAAACAACCAATGGGAGCCGAAGGAATTCTGTGGACGTTAAAATAAAACTTAATTATTTAAAGATCCATGCCATTAAACAAGCAAAAAAAAACAAAAAAAAAACCTCCCTTCGCAATTTTACTACTGAATTCAGACTACCCCCCACAACCCTATAAATCGCCTACGCAGTTCAAACAACTCTAAGTAAATGACAAATCTTAGGAACCAGTCGTCACGATAAAACTCAAAAGAGGGCCTTAGAACAAATGGTAACTAAAGTTATTGTTCTAATAAAAAAAAAATAAAAAAATAAGGGGCCTACAAATGACACCAAGCATCTTTCGTAAATTAAACAAAAAAATAACGTCGTGATTCTTCAAGAAAAATGATACTGATTTACCTCAGATGTCAATAATCGCGTATACAATTCAATTGACCCCACGTAAAACATCGACACGATAATTTGCAACGATAATCAAAGCCCGTAATTTTCAAACGTAGTTGAAACCACTAAGATTTATGATAGTATAGTCGGACTACCTAGGCATAATGTTCTTAAGCTGAACTACTTTCACTTTTCATCTTTTATTAAAAAAAAAAAAATATCTGACCCGTGTACTGTCATGTACCCTGAGCTAATTACATACCCGTAATTAATAGTCCCCTTGGCGCAAAAATATAATCCAATCTCAAAAGTTAATGCTTTGAATATATCCTTAACCACATGTTTGATCATATACTGATTACAAATTGGCGTGTTTTAAGCCAACTTCCATAAAATAATATACAATTCCATTCCGAAACCTAAATGAAACAAACGAAAATTAATTGCTAAAGGACCAAGGCATTACAAAATTTTAGCAACACTGAAAGGCAAAATAAGCTAAAATCATAAAATTCAAAATGCCTATCTTGATGCATAAATTTCGACCTATAGAAATGTGATATAATCCTTAATAGGAGGCATATCCGCAGATACAAGTAAAACAATGAGAGCGGCGTAATTATTAAGTCATAAAAATAGGCCCCTCGACAACCCTAAAAAAAAAAAAAACATATGAAAACCAAAAAGGGAGACTTTTATGATCAAACCTCTTAAACAATCTGTTTAGTTGAATTTTTGTAGTGGAATAGTCAAACGCTAATTAAGATATCGTTAAGCTAGTTGTGACAAAACCATGAATAAAATCAGTTCGACAAGTAATCACTGTAACCATTCGTGCAGATTAAAACAATTTTAAAGACAAAATAAACCTTCCTTAAATCAAAAAAATATGAAAAATAGTTGACAAAATTATAAGACATCGTACCTGCAAATAGTAAATAAGACATATTAAAGCAAAGAAAAAAAGAAGAAGCACTGGTTAATTTTATTTTTTTTTAACTTAAGATGGCCCTCTATCGAGGAAGTGTTTCACCATCAAAAATGGTGGTACCATGAACTTAATTTGTAGCAAATGTCTAAGCTAATTAAACCAGAAGTTGTATAACTATTAACAAAGATAGCATTATTGCTGCACAGTCGCCAAGTGAAGGATAAAACAACCGTCAAAAAACTGCCAATTACATCAATAATTTTAGCCGAAAATTATCTTAGAAGGGGCGTTAGTAATAGGAAACGGAACCGCATGGCTGGGAAGGCAAAGAGTGGCGAGTCTTGCGATAAGACCATTCGCCGATGGTCCAGGGATCAGTTATACGCTATATGCCTATATGTATATAAAAAAAAAAAACGCGTATTGATTAATATTTCAACTTTTTATGCCAACTATAGAGGATATGTTTCCCTAATAGATAATTGTTGTACCATAAATTAAAATCGTAACTAACGAGAGCTAAATAAAACTTAGTTTTGCAATAATTAGCAAAAGTAGTGGAAGGCTTACAGCTGGTAGGCAAAGGATAATGTAACCATCACAAACCCTAAAAATTGCAGCAATAAACTCAACCAAGTTTACCTTAAATAGAATTAAAGCATACAAATGAACCGCGCAATTAAAGTATAAAAGAATAACCTGAAAAAAAAAAAATAACAAAAAAAAAAACTTTTTCCTAGGCCAGATAATTTCTTAACTTTGGAAAGGTTTTGAACTGTGGTTGGAAAATAATCATGATTGGTAATAACAAATGCGAACCTAATATTGAATAAAAATTATTCGCTTACGATCTTGCAGTCAGTCCTATATTATTTATATATATAAGACAAATAAATTACTAAAATAGCCTGCCAGAAGGGTAAAACATAAAACCAATCAGTTGATTCCTAAAGTATCATAATTCCCAAAGTATTTAAACGACAATTACGTAGCAAGTATCGTAAAATTGGCCCATAAATTCAAAGTGGCGCTATAAGAAATGACAACGTGCAATTAGACTATTAGCTATCTGATAATAGCAGATATATTCTGCTTCAGAAATGTAGTTCAATTTCTGCGAGTTCTCAAAGTTGATGCAAACCGTGCAACACGCCGCTAAGGACAAGTAGGACTAAATTAAACCAACATGGGCCTGTCAAAATATCGACTAATAACCAAAATAATTCATAAATCAAGTAATGCAAGAAATAACCAATTAATGCAAAAGAAGAGAATCCTTCCAAAAATTGACGTTAGTCACAAATACTCATATCACAAGACAGTACTTAATAATTTCTACTAACCTTATACGCCAGTTACGACCCCAGGTCTCTGCTAATCCTTAAGTCCCCCAATAAGTAATATAACATGGTAAACCACATGTTATTCACAAAATTCAAGCCCTGTGAAAAGCACAGTATTTAAGAGTTCGGAGAATGTGCACTCACTAGTAAGCATGTACTTAACTAAAATTGATAGAACGAAACAAACATTTATACGAAGCATGAATAACTGAAGGGTAATTTCTAATGCAATTAAGTGAAAGCAGAAGCCATAAAATAGATTACAACACCTGCGAGGTAATTCAGCCCTTTGCTCGGACATACGTTTCGAAGACCCCTAATCAACAAGGATAAATTATCAAACTTTCTCCCTGAATCAAGCTCTTACAGAAGGATAACCTACTAAAGATTATGACAATAAAACAAAAAAGAAAAAGAATTACAGATACTATAAGTAATGTTCTGATCAAATTTATGAACCCCCCTTTTAGTCGCGCGGCACTCTCAGGCAGCGCCCTTGTGGCATCAAATTTCGGCATCAAACGCAAATATATTTTAATTTTCACTTGGGAAATACAAAGAAATTAAATTCATATGGCTTATGAATAGCTACGAAACTTTTAAGTAATACCGCGCTGGATAATAAATATTTCTACCACGTGGCGTTAACTCCGCCACAGGAGAAGGATGATTTGACACCTTAAAAGTAAAGTTACACTTCAACTCACTTAGCTCCCATTAATTAAGAACATACAGAGCCGATGAAAGTAATACTTTAGTCGCGTCACAGCTAAATGAAATATAAAAATAAATGAAAAAAAAAAACATTACAGCCTAATAGCTGAATTTTGAATGCATTAAAAAATAAGTCTATATTCTAAAAAAAAGGGCCTTAACGAAATTAATTGAAACTATAGATATTTAAAAAAAAAAAAGATTGTTTAAAAAGAAAAAAAAATTGCCTCGTTAACTATGGATTACTTAAGAAATTTTTCTTTGTTACAAATAAAGATTCGACAAGTATGGAAATTGAATGCCACTTTAAAGTTATAGCAGAAAACTCCAGAGTTTCCCTCAAACCGATCGACAGATGTAAGTATTAACTAGAATATACTAACGAACAATATAATACAACCCTATACGTAACTACTTAAGCCCAAAAGCCCGCTTTAACCAGGTAAAGGATACTTTCAACTAAAAGTCAGTAGTAGTACCCTATACGCTTCCAAGGTGACAATAATTTTTTTTCTTCCCTCAAGAATTAATAAAAGCATAGTATACATGGCAATTCTAATTCAAAAAAACAAAATAAAATAACCGTCAGCGGGCAACACCATAAAATACCTTAAAATAATAGAGGAAAAATGACTCAAATATCCACATGACGTATAATAGTGAAAACGGATGGACCCCCAGGCATAGGAGGTTAGAGCCGGGGATGAGCATGGTGTGTGACTTTCACCCTCCGTTGAGGAAAGGTTACGGAGATACGAGACTTGATTGCACAATAAGACGTTGCTTGGCGAGTACTACAACGGTCTAGCCACCAAACTCCTTAAACAAATAGGCCTTCAGTTATGGGTAGCGGTGGCCACAGGGGAATGGCAATGGTGTCATTGTCTTTCCGTTGCCGTTCCCATTTGGTCCTGGCTCTCTATGATTAACAACAAGGAAATACAAAAGGCAAATAAGCAACAAGAAAATAAGTGACAAATGAATGGCCCCTCAGTCGTGGGAAGCTGTGGTCTAGCGGAAATGGCGGGTGGTGTATATATAACATCCCATTGCCGTTGGGCCCTAGTTCTCTAATGAGGAACCACTAGGTAGTTACAAAAAGTGATCATCACATAATAAGAAACTACGGTTCTAAAGTTGGACAAAACTACCCTGAAACATGGGGACCCGTTGGTCAACTGTTTTGACCTGTGGTGTGTTTTATTCCATTGGTCATGACACTTGGCTATGGGACTCTCATGAGGAAATTCAACTAATCTTCCTATAAAAAGTGTTTCTCAAGAATTACCCCTCATTGATTTTACTACTAGAACCTTTTACTATAACAAAAGTAACCACGTGAAAGAATCTACGAAGAAAACAAGCAAACAAGCCTCATACATGAGAAGTTGTGTCCGGAGAGTGGATGATTTTAGAATTAGTTTTTGGAGCTTAGTTCTGGAGTTGGTCCTGGAGGACTGGCTCCGGAACTAATCTTCAGAAATTACTTTCAGTCCTGACATCTTGTTACTCTTAGGATCTATTCTTGGAGCAGTAATTTCCTCTGCGAAGAACAACTTGTACCAAGGGGAATGCAAAAGCACTAGTGAAAATTAAATAACATGAAATTAAAAAGGCCAAGTAAACAGCACATATTACAACTAACCATCAAATTGATAGCGCTAAGCGACGCGCCATGTAGCCTAATTTTAATTATCTTAATTATTTCATAATCATTATTATACCTTAAACCACTATAACCATTTGGAAAATAAATTACTACCAAGTAATCACATATTTCATAATTAATGATAATTCTTATATACAAGCACGTTTACAGATACTGTACGTGAAGACCTTCAACCACTGGTTAAGGGAATCGCCGAAACAAGCGACCATACGGTATGTTGCTTATATTAACCTAAAATCTAATAGAATAATAAAAAAAAAGCGTAACCATGATAAGATACCCAAGCAATCAACAATTAAATAATCGTAGACATGAAAATGTAATCTTATGGAATCTCAAGAAAAGACATAGCGTAGATAATATTAATGCTCCATTAAGGGAATGGGGACTTGTTGACAATTTAATGAAAGAGGAGGAACTTATTAAAGCAGTAGAAAATATTGACTGTCCAAAACTATATTACCTTCTAAAATCTCGAAAGACAATGTTGAAACGAAGAATCATCCTAAGATTAACGACAAGCCTAGTGCTTTATAATTTTACTGCACGCGAGATGGCAAGAACGCTAGAGCACACTAGACGAAGTGCCAATCTGGCCTTCCGAATTTTAGTACAACATATCCCAGCAACAAAGTATAGTTCGTTGTCGATATATATCGCCAACAGTTTTTGGTACGATTATGATGATAATAATACAACTACATTTTGGCCCACTAAATTTCTCTGCACGTTAATAGATCAAGGACATATGTTGAAAGGAGAAAGGTTTCTTAAAATCTTGTACGCTAATTGCGTAAATAACACGTATCTAAATCCGATAAACCCTACAATGGGATCCATAATTTTTCAACTTACCCCACGAGAATATAAAGACATAAAGAAAATAACCCTGAATTTCTTCCAAGAAGATGAAAATTTTGGAAGAAAAATAGCGCCTGGGTTAGACATAATCGTACGTGAGCAGCTGTGTTGTTGCCAATCACACGTAAATTTAAGTTTCTCTATAGTAAAGATAATAAATGACCCATTGACATTATCTCAGTTGTGCCGGAAAGTCATTTGTCAAAATATGCGAAGGAATGACATAACCGCCACTTTGGAAGGCCTGCACCTCCCAAACCAACTATTAGTGTATTTAATGTACCTAAATATACCTGAAAACGGTAAAAATTATATAGTATTTGAACTCCAATTTCTCAGCCCAAATGTTTCATCTTGGGAAAATTATCGACTTCTAGATATGCTTACATCTCCAAATTCAAAGGCGGCACTGCCGGATGATGCACCCATATTGAAATTAAAACCCAACCCCAGTGGGAAAAACTGTATATATAGATAATCTCGTTAATATGACTGATAAAAGAACCCTATAATATTAACTGAAGTGTTATAACTAATAAAATCGATTATTATCATAATAAAAAAAAAAAAAAGAAAAAAAAAATGCATTATAGACCAGTATTGTATTAATATTTATGGAACTATGAATTAGAGTAAATATCACGAGATCTAAATACATTATCAATATATTGGAAAAAAGGTAGTTTCTCGAAAGTCTATATACTTTTAAGACTATAAAGCGACCGCAAAGTCGTTAAACTAGAGTACGGAACTTTAGGGAAGCAATTATGTTCGAACACACAAATAGCCAGGTGCAAGGAGGCACCGGTGAAAAAGTAGTTCAACCTCAACCTGAAGCTGCCTTATTTTTCACTCAAAATTGGTTAATATGGAGCTCAGATGACTCGAATTACGGTCGAATGAATAAGTACCCGATGTATTGAGGAAATGCCGGTGAAAAGGTAATTTGACCTCGACCTAGAGTTTACCATAACTATAACCAATCTTGAAAAAGTTAACTAGACAAAAGTCAATAGAAACTGCCTCCTTTTGGCCATTGTTCTAAAATGTTCTGAAAAGACCAAATAAAGAAATGGCCAAAGCAATTATTGACACAGAGTTCATATGTATAAATAACGCAAAAGAAGATGTCATATACTTAGCGGCAATTATCATTGTGAATAAATCAAAGGAAGAAGTCTTCGCGAAAAAAAAATGGAACGTCAAAGAAGATTTAAGAAAATATTACAAAAATCGTATATTTCAGGAATACGATTACGAAATAAAACAAAATATCGATCCGTAGCAGGAAAATTGGGAATAAAATACAATACGAAAAAGGATTAGTACCTTCAATATATTTAGAAACCATATAGCTAACGATGTTAGCTGTACGCGTAATAATGCAATCTATATTCAAAACCCTAAAGAATAAAATCGAAAAACTAGGAATAGATTACATTGCAAGATAAATTAACACATATTAATTTTAGAATTAGACAGGAAAGTACGATTAACGGATGCCATCATAATTTTCATTGCTCATACAGTGGCCCAAGACGTCATAAATCAGGAAGTCATACCTAAGCATGGGAACTACCCCCAAAATAGTCATAATGCATGAGAAATATGAATTGTCCTATTCACAAGGAGACCGAAGATTATCACATACGAGAAACCAATGTGGAGCGTCTTCAGCTCATCTCTTGTGGAATATTTAATCGTTTACGAACTGGAGCTCATTGATTCCACTAACAATGAGGATTTTGTTGATTCAAGTTATGGAAAAATTATGAGACCACGGAGACAAAACCCAGAGGAAGATTGTATTGAGCCAAACGAGATGCAAAGCCTAAACCCAGAACTCCCTGATAACCCTTAAGAAAAAAAATAAGGGAGGACAAAATCGAGCGAATGAGAGTAGAGGTCCTCATTCGTGCCATGTCCAGTCCCAAATTCTCACTTGATTTTTTTGTGCAAGCCCATGCAGCTGCCAAGATATATTTCTTGGGCAGCGTGGAAGCGCATAAACAGTAGAGATTTGAAAAATTTATAGTAAATTGAGACCTCTAATAAAAACCATGTAATCTATCTCGCAAGTAGTAGCAGAATAGAAAATTAAATGCTAAAGTAGATGAGTGTTGAATAACATTTAAAATGTATTGACTATAGAACATGTGCCAAATGCACATGTGTACATGTATACATATAGTCACCAAATCTTGAAAATCTTGTAGTGTTATTTTTTGTAAACATAATCATTTGTCCTATAATGACCTTGCTTATATCACAGTAATCTAGTGATTGCTGCAACATAAATGTAAAAGCATAAGAGTTGCCCTTAGTTGCTCTCTCGTTGAGTTCAACTGTACCCATACTAAAATTGATATTATTCATATGTCTAATCACGACTATTATTTCAAAAATAGTCCCCACATGGTGTTATATAAATTGTATACTATTGCTGTATGTGTCGTAACTTGTGTAATTGTAAAGAGCATATGATTCTGCCCAGATATTTATATTCTAGGAAGCAGAGTAACCAGTGCAAATTAATTATTGGTGTACCAGCAGGCAACATGGATACAACCCAGTAGCATCTACTTTCATCATTCGTCAACCACCGACAAGTACTCACCAAGGTAGTCTCTAAGACATTATCCAGATGGCATTCCAAGTCACCCAAGCCTAGTACCAGGTAATCTTATCTCAAGCAGTATTGGCAAACCAAGAACCCCACTCATAGGTATACATTTGAATTAACAATTACCTAGAGAACCACCTCGACCGCAACGTCGTTAAACTACGTGGAGACCGTCGATAACTATCCTTAGACGGCAACGGCCTTAAGATTTAATGTTTGAAACACCAAGAATAACCCTAGGGTCAATCCCTCAAGGATCATGTATCTTAAGCCCCAAATCAAAGACAATATGTTGAACCAACATCAAAAGCTTAAGTTTTGATGCCATCCAATCATTATTAAATGTCGCAAAACCTAACCATCCTCCATGAGAAAAAAAAAATGATCAATTAATGGGAAATATAGACTGTACGTGATAAAATTTTTTTTCACAAAAATGAAGTGTTCAAAGAAGAGAACCAACCTGTTATTATTGTTTTAATCTCCATAATTAAGCCCTCAATGATTGTATATCATTTAACCGGAAATCAAAGACAATGTGTCGAGCCAAGGCCATAAGATCAAGTTTTGATCCTGCCATAGTTAACGTTAAATGTTGTAACACAGCCCATAGTCCAACATATGGACTGAATGTGAACAATTTACAGGAAACACAGACTGTACGAGCATTAGATTTTCCCAAAAACAAGTGTCCAAGAAGAACTACCAAGCCAGCGATCAAGATACCCATTTCATGTAATCAATTCCCCAAGGGATATGTACCCAATAGACATTTCAACATCCCTGTGACATCAAACCCGCATATTTCATAAGACAAACCATGCACGAACAATTTTGTGCAATAGTCATACTTATGAACAATGCAAACCCTCATCCCAAGCAGCAAGTGACAAAAAGCGAAACACCAAGAAGACAAACCATAAACAATTAGCCAACCTAGTAATTAATTGAATGGAAGCCCAAAGTAAGAGTGATAACGTATGTGAGTATTATAGACACGTAGAATGATGAAGTAAGTGTAAAGTCTTATGTATCTAACTAATAACTTTATGAATATTGTTAAACTTACCATAAAACAGATGAAAATCAGTGCAAGCTACCTTATCCCAGTGTTGCCATCAAACATTAAGTTAAGAATGTTAACGTGTGAATTTTTTTTTCCTCCTCCAAACTATTTTTAATTCATACATATCAGTGTATTATTGTTAGATGTTTTAGATGTAGTTAGATGTTTTTGATGTCAAATAACTATCGTACCAATACAACGTCAGGTGGAAGTATAAACTAGCATTAGAAGTAGCGAACATGTACCGCGTTAAATAAAAAAGTAATTACAAAAACAGAACTTAACTGGTTGGAGGCATGTAGAAGTATTAGCACGTCAAGTGAAGGAATTTCAATATTAGGTGAAGGAATAATGATATAATTGCACCTATATAACGTCAGGTGGAAGTATAGTTCAAGTGTTAAAAAAAAAGGGGCAAATATGTACAATTTACTGATATGAGATAATCATATCGGGTGGATGAATTTTGATATCAGATGGAGGAATAATAACTATGATATAATCATGTAATCTTATGTGTTAGTCATTAGTGACTCTTTGGCTCTTTCGCCAAATAGAGGGAGTAGGTGGGGGACCTTGAATTAACTTTATCATATATATAGTTTAATATAGCAATCGGATATTTGAAATAAATATATAAATTTTGCCATATCATAAATAATTCAAGTAATGAGTAATAAGACAAATTATTAAAAAAAAAAATCAAAATCTGAAAGTACAAAGAGAGTAGCTTAACACAACGATGAGGACATCGTTAAGAATGGGAAGGATGATATGTAATGGAATCAATTTCCAAGACTCCGAAATTTTCCAAGTAAAAATGCCAAGAACATAAACCCAAACAATTTAAGTAACAATTAATTGTCAAATTTAAAAAGTAGCGAAACATTGTGTTACAATTGTAACTAGGAAAAAAATCGTTCCCACAAAAGAAGATAACAGCAATAAATATGCAGAATAACCAATTTCACTTGACATGCAACAACCATGTAATCTAAATCTTGAGATGGAAATTCCAAACGATCGACAGATGGTCTCTTGAGATAAGAAATAAAACTATGTGTTCCGCTATAATTAAAAGGTATAAACCTTAAAAACATTTTCTTAAGATACAAAAGTAAAATTTCGCTGTATATAAATGTTCCGCTGTAATTACAAGGTAAAGCTTTAAAAACATTTTCTTGAAATACAATGTAAGACTATGTAGCTTGCTTTAATTATAGAGTACAAACTTTGTTCAACTCAGAAAAATTCCAAAGTGAAGTCTTAGAGAGTAATAAATCGTATCAAAAGCTAGTTAAAATCAAATAGCTGATTGGTACAGCACTGTCCAATAGTGATGTAAAACAAATAAGGCAACCAATAGGAATTGTAAAAAATACTTTTAGCAACGCCTAAACGTAACCCCCGGCAAAATTGCAGAGGATAGATTGTTAGGACTTAGCAAGTCTTGCTCCAGTCTTGTTTTCAGTCTCATGCCAGTCTTGCTCCAGTCTTGTTTTCAGTCTTATGCAAGTCTTATGCCAGTCTTGTTTTGAGTCTCGTTTTAGTTCTTTTTTGAATCTTTTTCAATCTTAAGCGGAGACTGATATGAATTTCTGATAGACTTTTGAGGAAAGTTATTATCTGTGAATGAACTTTTGTGTCGTTTTATCCCAGATGACAATTTTGTATTAGTATCTTTTACTGCAAGTATACTGATATAACCGAAGCTCTGCGACAATTATGTGAGTAACAATAAATACATTGCTTTCTTATTTTATTCTCTCCATGTTAATATTTCTCAAGTTTGTTAGTCCTTATGGCTCCATTCGCTCCTAAGGGAAACTGAAACTTATCAGTCTGATTTTGACTCAGTATGGTCGTTAATATAAGCTCCCTACATGTACTCCTAGATTAAGCTCCCCACACTAGAAATTCCGCCTCCACTCAGGAAGGCCACACGCGAACCGTTAGCTAAGGGCATGGCTATTTCCCCATTGAATTAATTAATTTGAATCTCCGTATTAGGAAACATCAGGAGACATAAGTACAATTATACATTTAAAAGAAACCCCCTCAACCATATTTTTAAAGGAAACCCCCCCACCAGAATATTAGCGTCAGGTGGAAATATAGTCAAGTATTAGAAAAAGCAAATATGTACCATTTTAAGGAATAAAATCATTACAAAAGTAAAAAGTGATTAGTTGAAACCATGTAGAATTATCAGCATATCAGGCGAAGGAATTTAAATGTTGGGCGGATGAAACAATAAGTATTATTACCAAATGTATTAGTCAATAGAAACTCTTTGGCCCTTTCGTCAAATAGAATGAATAGGTGATGGACTTTAAAGTATTGTCTTAATATATGTAGTCTCATAAAGCAATCGGGAATATGAAGAAAAAATATATATCTTACCAAAGCTGAGTTAATTCAAGAAGCACGTACCGAGTTAAAAAAAAAAGGGGGAAGTGAGATCAAAATTTGAAAGAGTAGACAGAGTAGGGTGACATGACGATGATGACATCGTTAAGAATGGGAAGGATGATATGTAATGGAATCAATTTTCAAGACCCCGAAATTTTCAAGTAAAATAAAATTGCCCAAAATACGAACCCAAAAATTCAAATAACCCACAGATCAAGTAACACTTAATTGTCAAACTTAAAAAGTAGCGAAATAATTGTATCACAATTGAAAATCTATGAAAAATCGTTCCCATGAAAAATGTAACAGCAATAAATATTTCGCGCGACCAATTGTACATGACAGCCGACCAACCAGGTAATTTAAATCTTGAATTTGAATTCCAAACGATCAAGAGATGGTCGAAATTATTATACAAAAAACGGTCACTTAATAGACAAAATAGAACTATTTATTCCGCCGCAATTACAATGTAAAATTTTATTCTGTTGAAGAAAAATCTGATTTATTATACAAAAAAATGGTCACTTGAGAACTATGTATTCCGCTGTAATTACAAGTTAAAACTTTAAAAAGTAGTTTCTCGACATATAAAGTGAAACTATGCATTCCAGTCTAATAATAAGGTAAAACTTTAAAAAATAGTTTCTCGAGATACAATGTGGAACTATGTATCCCGCTCTAATTACAAGGTAAAACTTTATTCCACTAAGAAAAATTCCACAGTGAAGCTTTAAAAGTCATGAAATCGTAACAAAGTCAATTAAAATCGACTAGCTGATTGGTGCATCCCTGTCCAATAGTAATACGGGACGTGTAACCTGAACCAATAGAAACAGTGTAATGTACTTTTTAGTAACGCTTGAACGTAACCTTCGGCAAAATCTCACGGTATAGTACCTTCGAACTTAGCAAGTTAAAGTTAGTCTTGTATCAGTCTTTTGGAGTCTACTGTCAGTCTATCATGAGTCTATGATCAGTTTTATGGGAGTTTAGAAACAGTTTTACGTGAGTCTATTTTCAGTTAGAATGAACCTCTGAAAGCATTTATCACTAGTGAATTATATTTTACTTGTATTGCCCCAGTCAACAACTTTACCTTAGTGTCTTTGACTGCGAAGTGTTTTTGATATTCCCGTCATGCTCTGTACCAATTATATGAGTAAAAGTAAATACATTACTTTCTTATTTTAATCTCTTTATGTTAGTATTTCTCAAGATAGTTTTTCCTTGTGGCTCCAATCGCTCTCAAGGGAACCGGAATCCTTTCAATCTGATTTCGACTCAGTATGGCCACTAATATATGCTCCCCATTTGAACCGCTAATTTAACCTCCCCACACACGAAGTTCCCCGTCTACTCTGATATGCTACTCGCGAACCGCCAACTAAGAATTTAATTGAAAATCACCAGAGAAACTCTAGAATTGAACATTCCCATATAAGGAATCAACCGAAAACATAAGAACAAAACTTTTAATTGAAACCCCCCCCCCCCATTAGAAGTATAAGAACAAACATTTAATTTAAAACCCCCCCCATTAGATCATTCTCAAAGACCTAATTTCCAGAACTTTCTACTACATTGAACAAATAGCTGTCTGAAAACTTTGATTGGATGTGTTTGGAGGAATGGTGGGCGTGAGAGGGGGGTTTGTTACCCTCCAATCACTTTCGACTATTACAAAGAGCACTCGCCCTCTCAATTTCCAATTGAATGAGCCACTTTTGAAGTTTTACGACAACTCTATCTTTAAAAACCTTATATGCCCCGGGGCAGAATTAAAACCTTTTCCCTTGGGGCTCTGGGGGATTTGTCATCCTTAAATACATAATTTTCAGAACTTTCAACTATGTTGAACAAAATGGTTATCTCTAAACTTTGATTGTATGTTATTGGGGAAATGGTGGGTGTAAGAGGGGGGTTAATTGTCCTCCACTCACTTTCGAATAGTAAACAGGGCAATTTCAATTTCCAATGAAATGAGCTCTTTTTGAAATTTCTACAACAACTTTCTATTTAAACTTTATATGCCCCAAGGGCATAACTTACAACCCTTGCACCGAGGGTTCTGAGGGGGTTATAATCCTAAAAGACCTAATTTCAAGAACTTTCAACTGCGTTGAACAAAATGGATATCTCAAAATTTTGATTGGATGTGTTTGGGAAAATCGTGGGCGTGAGAGGGGTGTTAGTCAATCTTCAATCACTTTCATTTATTAAAAAAGGCACTAGCCCTTTCAATTTCCAATCGAATGAGCTCTTTTGAAGTTTCTATGACAACGCTTTCAATAAAAACCTTATATGCCCCCAGGGCCTAACTTACAACCCTTTCCCTGAGTGCTGTGTGGGGGGGGGGCGGGGTTGTCACCCTTAAAGACCTAATTTCTAAAACTTTCAACTACGTTGAATAAAATGGCTATCTAAAAGTTTTCATTGGATATGTTTGGGGAAAAGATGGGCGTGAGAGTGGGGTTAGTTGCCCTCAAATCACTTTCGACTATTAAAAAGGGCACTAGCCCTTTCAATTTTCAATCGAATTAGCCTTTTTCAAGTTTCTACGACAAGGATTACAATAAAAACCTTTTATGCCCCCAGGGCATAACTTATAACCCTTGCTCGGAAGACTGTGGGGAGAGTGTCATGCTCAAAAATATAATTTCCGGAACTTTCAACTGTGTTGAAAAAAATGGCCATCTCAAAATTTTTATTGGATGTGTTTGGGAAAATGGTGGGCGTGGAAGGGGTGTTAGTTGCTTTCCAATCACTTTTGGCTATTATAAAGTACACTAGCCATTTCAATTTCCAATCGAATGGGTCCTTTTTGAAGTTTCTACGACAACGCTTTCTATAGAAACCTTATATGCCCCCAGGGCATAACTTACAACCCTTGCCCTGAGGGCTGTGGGGGTCTGTCATCCTCAAAGACCCAATTTCCAGAACTTAAAACTACGTTGAATAAAATGGCTATCTCAAAGTTCTGATTAGATGTGTTTGGGGAAAAGGTGGGCGTGAGAGGAGGGTTAGTTGCCCTCCAATCACTTTCGCCCATTAAAAAGGGCACTAGCCCTTTGAATTTCCAATCGAATTAGCCTTTTTTGAAGTTTCTACGACAACACCTTCTATAAAAACCTTACGTGCCCCCAGGGCATAACTTAAAACCCTTGCCCTGAGGGCTCTGGGGGACTGTCTTCCTAAAAAATAACTATGTGGAAATCAACTACGCTGAACAAAATGGCTATCTCAAAATTTTGATTGGATGTGTTTGGGGAAATGGTGGTCGTGGACGGGGTGTTAGTCGCCTTCCAGTCACTTTCGACTATTAAAAATGGAACAAGCCACTCCAATTTCCAATTGAATGAGCCCTTTTCGAAGTTTTTACGACAAATTCTTCGATACGAAGTGCCCTACTCTAAAGGAAAAAATTAATAAATAATACATTGTGCCAACAAAATAGCTATCTCAAAATTTATATTGGATGTGTTTGGGGGAATGATGGGTGTGGAGGTGGGACTAGCTGCCCTCCAATCACTTTCGATTATTAAAAAGGCACTAGCCACTCCAATTTCCAATCGAATGAGCCCTTTTCGAAGTTTCTACGACAACGCCTTCGATACGAAGTGCCCTGGTATGGAGAAAAGAAATACATTGTGTTAACATAGTTCTTTACTTAGGCAGCGCGATCGCGCTTTCTAGGATTTTTACAACAATTTTCTATATAAGGCTTATATGCCCTAAGGGCATAACTTACAACCCTTGCAATGAGGGCTCTGAGGGGGTTATCATCCTAAAAGACCTGATTTCTAGAACTTTCAACTACGTTGAACAAAATGGATATCTCAAAATTTTGATTGGATGTCTTTGGGAAAATCGTGGGCGTGAGAGGGGCGTTAGTCACTCTTCAATCACTTTCAACCATTAAAAAAGGCACTAGCCCTTTCAATTTCCAATTGAATGAGCCCTTTTGAAGTTTCTATAACAACGCTTTCAATAAAAACCTTATATGCCCCCAGGGCATAACTTACAACCCTTTCCCCGAGGGCTGTGTGGGGGGGGGGGCGGGGTTGTCATCCTTAAAGACCTAATTTCCAAAACTTTCAACTACGTTGAATAAAATAGCTATCTAAAAGTTTTGATTGGATGTGTTTGGGGAAAAGATGGGCGTGAGAGTGGGGCTAGTTGCCTTCAAATCACTTTCGACTATTAAAAAGAGCACTAGTTCTTTGAATTTCCAATCGTATGAGCCCTTTTTCAAGTTTCTACGACAAGGATTTCAATAAAAACCTTATATGCTCCAGGGCATAACTTATAACCCATGCCCTGAAGACTGTGGGGGAGTGTCCTGCTCAAAAGTATAATTTCCTAAACTTTGAACTGCGTGGAACAAAATGGCTATCTCAAAATTTTATTGAATGTGTTTGGGAAAATGGTGGGTGTGGAAGGAGTGTTAGTTGCTTTCCAATCACTTTCGACTATTAAAAAGGGCACTAGCAATTTCAAGTTCCAATCGAACGAGCCCTTTTTGAAGTTTCTACGACAACGCGTTCTATAAAAGAACGCGTTGTTGTAGAACGCGTATCCTTATATGCCCCCTGGACATAATTTACAACCCTTGCCCTGAGGGCTATGGGGGGGCTGTCATCCTCAAAGACCTAATTTTCAGAGCATAAAACTACGTTGAATAAAATGGCTATCTCAAAGTTCTGATTAGATGTGTTTGGGGAAAAGGTGGGCGCGAGAAGAGGGTTAGTTGCCCTCCAATCACTTTCGACTATTAATAAAGGCTCTAGCCCTTTGAATTTCCAATCGAATTAGCCTTTTTTGAAGATTCTATGAGAACACCTTCTATAAAAACCTTACATGCCCCCAGGGCATAACTTACAACCCTTGCCCTGAGGGCTGTGGGGGACTGTCCTCCTCAAAAACATAATTTCTGTCTAGAAATCAACTACACTGAACAAAATGGCTCTCTCAAAATTTTGATTGGATGTGTTTCGGGAAATGGTGGGCGTGGAAGGGGTGCTAGTCGCCTTCCAATCACTTTCAACTATTAAAAAGGGCACAAGCCACTCCAATTTCCAAACGAATGAGCCCTTTTCGAAGTTTCTACGACAACTTCTTCGATGCGAAGCGCCCTGCTCTAAAGACAAAATTAATAAATAATAAATTGTGCCAACATCGTTCTTATATGCCCCCAGGGCATAACTTAAAACCCTTGCCTTGAGAGTTATGGGGGAGTTTTTTCCTCAAAAACATATTTTCTATGTGGAAATCAAATACGCTGAACAAAATGGTTATCTCAAAATTTTTATTGGATATGTTTGGGGGAATGATGGGTGTTGGGGGGGGGGGCTAGTAACCATCCAATCACTTTCGACTATTAAAAAGGATACTAGCAACTCCTATTTCCAATTGAATGAGCCCTTTTCGAAGTTTCTACGACAACTCCTTCGATACGAAGTGCCCTGGAATGGAGAAAAAAAAATGCATTGTACCGACATCGTTCTTTACTTAGGCAGTGCGATCGCACTTTCTATGATTTTTACAACAACTTTCTATATAAACCTTATATGCCCCAATGGCATAACTTACAACCTTTGCACTGAGGGCTCTGAGGGGGTTATCATCAAAAACACCTGATTTCCAGAACTTTCAAATACGTTGAACAAAATGGATATCTCAAAATTTTGATTGGATATATTTGGAAAAATGGGGGGCGTGAGAGGGGCGTTAGTCACTATCCAATCACTTTCAACTATCAAAAAAGGCACTAGCCCTTTCAATTTCCAATTCAATGAGCACTTTTGAAGTTTCTACGACAACGCTTTCAATAAAAACTTTATAATACCCCAGGGAATAACCTGCAACCCTTGCCCTGAGGGCTGTGGGGTTAGGGGTGGTCATCCTTAAAGACCTAATTTCCAAAACTTTCAACTGCGTTGAATAAAATGACTATCTAAAAATTTTGATTGAATATGTTTGGGGAAAAGGTGGGCGTGAGAGGGGGGTTAGTTGACCTCAAATCAATTTCGACTATTAAAAAGGGCACTAGCCCTTAGAATTTCAAATCGAATGAGCCCTTTTTCAAGTTTCTACGACAAAGATTTCAATAAAAACTTTATATGGTCCCAAGGCATAACTTATAATCCTTGCCGTAAAGACTGTGGGGGGAGTGTCCTGCTCAAAGGTATAATTTCCTGAACTTTAAACTGCGTGGAACAAAATTGCTATCTCAAAATTTTTATTGGATGTGTTTGGGGAAATGCTGGGCGTGGAAGGGGTTTTAGTTGCCTTCCAAATCACTTTCAACTATTTAAAAGCGCATTAGCCATTTAAATTTCCAATCGAATGAGCCCTTTTTGAAGTTTCTACTACAACGCGTTCAATAAAACCTTATATGCCCCCAGGGCACAACTTACAGCCCTTGCCCCGAGGGGTGTGGGGGAGTGTCCTCCTCAAAACATATTTTCTATCTGGAAATCAATTACGCTGAACAAAATGGCTGTCTCAAATTTTGATTGGATGTTTTTGGGGGAATGATGGGCGTGGGAGGGGGGGGGGGTTAGTTACCTTCCAATCACTTTCAACTACTAAAAAGGGCACTAGCCCTTTGAATTTCCAATCGAATCAGCCTTTTTCGAAGTTTCAACGACAATGGCTTCTATAAAAAATAGTAGATAGTACATATGGAATTCTACGACTTTATGTTCCATCTGTTGTTATTTTCGTACGGAAGAGAGTAGTCTGGTGTGCTTGGTAGAAGCTGGTGTGGTGGGTATAAGCTGGGTTGGTGAGTTTAATAACCTTTGTTGGTTGAAGAATGGTTATGGAGGTTAATTCTGGATTGGTTTTTCAAAGAGAGTGAGTATTACACTTTATTGCTTGCATGTATAGGAATTCCTTATTAATTAATGTTTTGAATAATAGGAGTGTGAATGATTCTAATTAGTGATTGGATTGTATGAAGGTGGAGAAAAAAAAGATTAAACTGATTATTAGTTAAGGTAACCCCGAAGGGGTTGTTAACTCAGGTAATTTGTTATAAATTTGAAACAACATCAGTCTATGAAAATGGCTAACGACGATGGAATGACATTGTGAGTTGACCTAGCTTTACCTCTCCGATGTGGTCTGTATAATACACAAGTGATGTTTGAACAGTATTGTCAATTTAAAATAGGGTCTAACGTTTATAGGAAGATATTTCTACCGGTCCTATAGGAAGATATTTCTACCGGTCCAATAGGAAGACATTTCTACCGGTCCTATAGGAAGACATTTCTACCGGTCCTATAGGTAAACATTTCTACCAGTCCTATAGGAAGCCATTTCTACCGAAAAATACTCAGAATCGAAAATAAACGGGATCTGCCTCAAGGGGAAGGCTCAGAGGCCCTTCGTTCCCCCTTTTCTGAGGGCAGGGTAGGGGGGGGGGGTCAATTTTGGAGGGAAAACCAAAAATACTCAGAATCGAAAATGAACGGGATCTGCCACAAGTGGAAGGCTCAGAGGCCCTTCGTTCCCCCATTTCTGAGGGCAGGGGCGGGGGGGGGTCAATTTTGGAGGGGAAACCAAAAATACTCAGAATAGAAAATAAATGGGATCTGCCTCAAGGGCAAGGCTCAGAGTGTTTTGTCGTGGTTTACCATGTCACAGTTACATCAAAGTTCATTTATCATGTTACATCAAAGTTCATTTATCATTACACAGTTAAATCAAAGTTCATCAAAGTTCATTTTGGATTTCTTTCCTTGAAATGCAAGAATTATATGTCAAGAGTTGGAGTATTTCAGTAGGGTTTTGTTGTGCTTTACCTTGTCAGGGTTACATTCTCTTGATTTTACATAGTTCATTTTGAATTTCTTTCTTGAAATACAAGAATTGGAATATTTCAGTAGTGTTTCGTCTTGGTTTACCATGACACAGTTACATTCTCTTGATTTTTCCGATTTCATTTTGAATTTCCTTCGTGAAATGCAAGAGTTGGAATATTTCAGTAGTGTTTTGTCGTGGTTTACCTTGTCACAGTTACATTCTCTTGATTTTTCAAAGTTTATTTTGGGTTTCATTTGTTGAAATGCAAGAGTTGGAATATTTCAGTAGTGTTTTGTTGTGCTTTACCTTGTCACAGTTACATTCTCTTGATTTTTAAAAGTTCATTTTGAATTTCTTTCGTGAAATGCAAGAGTTGGAATATTTCAGTAGTGTATTGTCGTGAAATCCGAGAGCTAGAATATTTCAGCAGTGTTTTGTCGTGGTTTACCTTGTCACAGTTACATTCTCTTGATTTTTCAAAGCTCACTTTGGATTTCTTTTGTTGAAATGCAGGAGTTGGAATATATCAGTTGATTTTTGTTGTGCTTTACCTTGTCACAGTTACCTTCTCTTGATTTTTCAAATTTCATTTTGAATTTCTTTCGTGAAATGCAAGAGTTGGAATATTTCAGTAGTGGTTTGTCGTGGTTTACCTTGTCACATTTACATTCTCTTGATTTTTCAAATTTCATTTTGGATTTTTTTCAATGAAATGCAAGAGTTGGAAGATTTCAGTAGTGTTTTGTCGTGGTTTACCTTGTCACACTTACATTCTCTTGATTTTTCAAAGTTCATTTTGGATTTCTTTCCTTGATTTTTAAAAGTTCACTTTGGATTTCTTTTGTTGAAATGCAGGAGTTGGAATATATCAGTAGTATTTTGTTGTGCTTTACCTTGTCACAGTTACCTTCTCTTGATTTTTTTCAAAGTTCATTTTGAATTTCTTTCGTGAAATGCAAGAGTTGGAATATTTCAGTAGTGTTTTGTCGTTGTTTACCTTGTCACATTTACATTCTCTTGATCTTTCAAATTTTATTTTGGATTGTTTTACTTGAAATGCAAGAGTTTGAATATTTCAGTAGTGTTTTTTCGTGGTTTACCTTGTCACAGTTACATTTTCATGATTTATCAAAGTTCATTTTTGGATTTCTTTCGTTGAAATACAAGAGTTGGAATATTTCAGTAGTGTTTTGTTGTGCTTTACCTTGTCACGGTTACATTCCCTTGATTTTTCTAAGTTCATTTTGAATTTCTTTCCTTGAAATGCAAGAGTTGGAATATTTCAGTAGTGTTTTGTTGTGCTTTACCTTGTCACAGTTACATTCTCTTGATTTTTCAAAGTTCATTTTGAATTTCTTTCGTGAAATGCAAGAGTTGGAATATTTCAGTAGTGTTCTGTCGTGGTTTACCTTGTCACAGTTACATTCTCTTGATTTTTCAAAGTTTATTTTGGGTTTCATTTGTTGAAATTCCCGAGTTGGAATATTTCAGTAGTGTTTTGTTGTGCTTTACCTTGTCACAGTTATATTGTCTTGATTTTTCAAAGTTCATTTTGAATTTCTTTCGTTGAAATGCAAGAGTTGGAATATTTTAGTAGTGTTTTGTCGTGGTTTACCTTGTCAGAGTTACATTTTCTTGATTTTTCAAAGTTCATTTTGAATTTCTTTTGTGAAAAGCAAGAGTTGGAATATTTCAGTAGTGTTTTGTTGTGGTTTAAACTGTCACAGTTACATTCTCTTGATTTTTCAAAGTTTATTTTGGTTTTCATTTCTTGAAATGCAAGAGTTGGAATATTTCAGTAGTGTTTTGTCGTGGTTTACCTTGTCACAGTTACATTCTCTTGATTTTTCAAAGTTTATTTTGGGTTTCATTTCTTGAAATGCAAGAGTTGGAATATTTCAGTAGTGTCTAGTTGTGCTTTACCTTGTGAAAGTTACATTCTCTTGATTTTTCAAAGTTCATTTTGAATTTCTTTCGTGAAATGCAAGAGTTGGAGTATTTCAGTAGTGTTTTGTCGTGGTATACCTTGTCACAGTTACATTCTCTTGATTTTTCAAAGTTCATTTTGGATTTCTTTTGTTAAAATGCAGGAGTTGGAATATATCAGTAGTGTTTTGTTGTGCTTTACCTTGTCACAGTTACCTTCTCTTGATTTTTCAAAGTTCATTTTCAATTTTTTTCGTGAAAGGCAAGAGTTGGAATATTTCAGTAGTGTTTTGTCGTGGTTTACCTTGTCACATTTACATTCTCTTGATTTTTCAAAGTTCATTTTGGATTTTTTTCCTTGAAATGCAAGAGTTGGAATATTTCAGTAGTGTTTTTTCGTAGTTTACCTTGTCACAGTTACATTCTCTTGATTTTTCAAAGTTCATTTTGGATTTCTTTCCTTGAAATACAAGATTTGGAATATTTCAGTAGTGTCTTGTTGTGCTTTACCTTGTCAAAGTTACATTCTCATGATTTTTCAAAGTTCATTTTGTATTTCTTTCGTTGAAATGCAAGAGTTGGAATGTTGCAGTAGTGTCTTGTTGTGCTTTACCTTGTCACAGTTACATTCTCTTGATTTTTCAAAGTTCATTTTGGATTTTTTTCGTTGAAATGCAAGAGTTGGAATATTTCAGTAGTATTTTGTTGTGCTTTACATTGTCACAGTTACATTCTATTGATTTTTCAAAGTTCATTTTGAATTTCTTTCGTGAAATGCAAGAGTTCGAATATTTCAGTAGTGTCTTGTTGTGCTTTACCTTGTCACAGTTACATTCTCTTGATTTTTCAAAGTTCATTTTGTATTTCTTTCCTTGAAATGCAAGAGTTAAGTGTCAAGAGGAATACCATTTTTTGTTAAGTGTCAGAGTGAATAAATTCATTATCAACATCCTTTGTCAGATACATCAAATAAAATTGACAGAATCTAAATTTCAGAATGAATAAAATCATTATCAACATCCTTTGTTGGATATAATGGATAAAATTGACAAAGTCTAAGTATCAGAGTGAATATTTTTTTATCAACATCCTTTGCCAGATACATCGAATAAAATTGATAAAATATTAGTGTAAAAGTGAATGAATATTTCTATCAACATACTTTGTCAGATACATCAAATAAAATTGACAAAATCTAAATTTAAGAACGAATAAATGCTTTAACAACATCCTTTATCAGATATGTCGGATAAAATTGACAAAATCTAAGTATCAGAGTGATTAAATTCTGTATCAACATCCTTTTCTCGGATACATAGGATAAAATTGACAGAATCTAAGTGTCAGTGTGAACAAATTTTTTAGCAACATTCTTTGTCAGATACATCAAATAAAATTGACAAAATCAAAATTACAGAATGAATAAATTAATTATCAACATCCTTTTGTAGGTTATGTCGGATAAAATTGACAAAATCTAAGTATCAGAGTCAATAAATTTTTTATCAGCATCCTTTGCCAGATACATCGAATAAAATTGATAAAATATAAGTGTCAGAGTGAATACATTTTTTTTATCAACATCCTTTGTCAGATACATCAAATAAAATTGACAAAATCTAAATTTCAGAATGAATAAATTCATTATCAACATCCTTTGTTGGATATGTCAGATAAAAATTGACAAGATCTAAGTCTCAGAGTGACTGAATTCAATATCAACATCCTTTTCTCGGATAAATAGGATAAAATTCGCAGAATCTAAGTGTCAGTGTGAATAAATTTTTTTTTGTCAGCATCCTTTGTCAGATACATCAAATAAAATTGACAAAATCTAAATTTCAGAATGAATAAATTCATTATCAACATCTTTTGTCGGATATGTCGGATAAAATTGACAAAATATAAGTGTCAGAGTGAATAAATTTAAGTCCAGTTATGGATCGAAAAATAAAGTATTTCTGTAAAGTCTGAGCTAACAAGGGTTTTCGGCCGTAAACTCTAGTTTTTCTTATAAGAAAATTATGGAAAATATAATTCTCTGGTTCAAATGTGAAACTTAAGTCTATTTTTGGATCGAAAAATAAAACTATTTCCGTATAATCTGAGCTAATAAGGGTTTTTGACCGTAAAATCTAGTTTCTTGTAAGAAAATTATGGAAAATACAATTCTCTAGTTCAAATATGAAACTTAAGTCCAGTTTTGGATACTCATAATGATGAGGACTGATGATTCTAATTTAATATTTTTTCCATAAAAACAGACTATTTTTTTAAACTTCGAAATTGTTCAACTTTATTTATTATTTATCTTTTTTTGTACGTATCTTAAAATTACAAAATATGCCTACGGCTCTAACAATTCTACTCTATGATTGGTCAGAGATATGATGTGGCTTTCCCATTGGTATTCTATTTCCGATTATTGACACTACCTAGTCTATTGCATGTATTAAATCAGTATTTTTTACGCAATGGAACGATAAACACATAAGTCATATCATAAAAAAAGTGAAGATGGAGCATTTTAATAAAGTGTGTTCACATAACATGGTTATTGTAGCATTGAATGCCGACAAGGAGAAGTATTTAAAATATGAAACAAGCACAAGTGGTAGCACTATTGGAAATGTATGCATGAATTGTCATGACTGTAAGGAATTCAATTTCTTTGGAATAGCGAAAAAATTCAACTCTTATCTTGGTGGATATGCGAGACTGAGATCTCCAGAGATGATTGCACACAATAGGAATGCTAACCTAAAATTAATTATTGATGATAAAGGATAACTCCTTGATACTCTTGCATGTAAAGCAATATCTACTGATACATCAAATCGTCAGTTTTTAGGTATTAGCATTCAATGGAAGGTCAAAAAAAGTAAGGACTACTGTTTTACTAGTACTGTAAACCGTATCTTGTCTACATGCCGAAACTGTTACCTGTGAAAACATAATGTGATAATAGACAGTGAAATTGTCAGAAAAATAAAAAGGGCATTGTCAGAAAATATCACTATGGAATATAAAGATGAATCGATGAAAAACAAAGCAGCAGCAAACGTTACTGCCATTGATCAAACAGTCAATGAACCAAATAATACCAAGGACGAAAAGCATATTGAGCCTGTTGATGAGACACCAGTAAAAATTGTGTATGACTCTAAATGTAATAGTGATTATTCTACTGATTACAAACTAAGAGAAGACAATAGCTACAATATCAAGAGAGAACATGGTGAACTATTTTTTGGAACAGATTCAAAATGTCCAAAGTTAATCATTGATATTAATAATGTATCATAATATATTTTTGTATTAATATTCTACATAGCATTATCTCATTAAAAATATTTTATGCATTTCCTTGTTATGTGTTCATTATTTTTAGAGTAAGCTAGCATATCAAACGTTTAGAATGTCTATTAAAACATCGGAGATGTAAGAAAAGGAATTTGCATACATCTATTTTCAGACACATGGGATAACATTGACAAAATCTAGCTATCAGAATGAATAAATTCTTTATCAACATCCGTTGTTGGATATGTTATTATGTTATTATGAAAAAATTGTAAGTAAGTAGGTAAGTAAGTAATTAAGTAGGTAAGTAAGTAACAAACTATTTATTGAATTCACCTCTTGGATACACAATACAGAAATTTAATTCAGGAAATTATGAAAAAAAAATTGAACAAATTCTGTATCAACATTCTTTATCGATTGAAGTCGCTTCCTAGACAGTCAATACAGCAATTTCACAAAATCTAAGTATCAGATTGATTAAATTCTATATCAACATCCATTTCTCGCATATATACGAATGCAATTGGCAAAATCTAAGTGTTAGAGTGAATAAATTTTCTTTATCAACATCTTTTGTCAGGTAAATCGAATAAAATTGACACAATCTAAGTGTCAGTGTGAATAATATATTTTTTATCAACATATTTTATCAGTTACAACAATTATAAATAACAAAATCTAAATATCAGAGTTAATAAATGCTATTTCAGCATCCTTTGTCGGATATGTTGAATAAAATATGCAAAGTCGACATAGCTTTATTTCAACCTTAAAAAATGAAATAAAGCTATGTCGACTTTGCATATTTTATTCAACATATCCGACAAAGGATGCTGAAAAAGCATTTATTCACTCTGATATTTCAGAGTGAAATATTCTACTGAAACTCTCTGATATTTCTACTGAAATATTCCAACTCTTGCATTTCACGAAAGAAATTCAAAATGAACTTTGAAAAATCAAGAGAATGTAACTGTGACAAGGTAAAGCACAACAAAACACTACTGAAATATTCCAACTCTTGCATTTGTACCATGATATATTTAAAATACAGGATTCTTTCCTTCTAAAGATGATTTTGGCAGAAATTAAACGTCCCCTATTGAGTTCAAATACCGCTTCCAAGAGTCTAAATTCTTAATCAGCAAAAAGAGAAATTGCATTCTAGCTTCAGTCAAACAACGACGCTAGTCGTTCGAATTTCGCTAAGATAATTAGTAGCAAAAAAATGCTATGCACAATATTTCGAAGGAAGTTTAAATGGCAAAAAAAAAAACGTGTGAATGCTTGAATCATCAAAAACATTTAAAAGAATTCATTGGGCGAAAGATTTACATCCTTGGTCCTCTTGGGCCAATGGCGAGCCGTCCTTACAGCGCAGGACGAAAGAACTGCGTTTGGTAGTGGGGTAGATGTGCTTTTTAATTTGAATCTTAAGTCAGATTTGAGAAGATCCATTGAGATAGAAGTTTTAACTCTTTCATCTCGGTCACCATTATTGTCATTGAAGTGACCCGTTGCTGTGCAACTAAGCTTGTAAATTCAATAAATCTATTGTCTTTTTTATCTGTATTTGTTTCATTTTATACGTCTGCATCTCGTCTAGTAATAGATAATTAGCTCGTAAGTCTCCAATGTAAATGCTCGCAAAAGAATATGATCTCCAGAGAGCCCGAGAAGAGGATGCCATGTTTTTTCATCCCTACAAACACCAAAAATTGTCATCGCCACAGCTTAGAAGAATGCTTCTAACCCCTGCTAGCCTATAAGAATTCGTATCTCTTAAGTCAGACCTGATCGTGCTGTGGAAACAAAGCTCTGAGGCAACAGAATTCCGAGTTCGATAAATCTTAATTCCTCTTAAAACATTACATAAAAAATGGCGCGAGTCGGAAATTAGAGAAAAACTGCGAACTAGTTAGGCTATGAAAACTTTGTAATTTAAATTTAATTATTGGAGAGATACAGACATATATGTGAATTGATTAGGCCTATTGCCACTAAGCTACGATAGGAAAACCCTTATATGTCCTAGGAGAAAATAGCTTCCTCCAAAATAGGTTAAGAAAAAAAAAATTATTTCCAATTAATTTAAAAAAAAATGGAAGAACTTGGTGAGTTATTAATAGTGCAAAAGTTAGTCGCAAAAAATATAGAGATTGCAAAATCTATACTAGAGAACAATGGTCACAATGGTCAGATATTGACGAATTTAATATTCAATTGACCCAGTTTGTAGAACTAACAAAAAAGACATTGGAGCGTGAAAAGACATGCTCCTACTACGATTAAGAGGCCAGGCCTTAACCTTTCTAAAACAGGTCGAACATACCATAGGCAATAACGCCAACTTGCCAATAAATACGGTTGATGACTTGTTAAAAGCATTCAAAGAGAGATTTATAGAAACCAGTTCAATAAATAAATTAAAACACGGAGTAGTGAACTTTGATTTTTCACAGAATATACGAGAATACCTGGACAATATACACATTTCTGTAGAAGCAAAATACGGAGGTGGTTCTGGGCAACTGTATGAAAAAGTCATACTAAATACCTTCTTGCAAGGGCTACCCCCAAAACTATATAGAGTAGTAATATCCAAAAATATTCAGACATTGGATCTTGCAGTCCAAGAGGTAGATCGACTAATCGAAGTAGATAAAATGGTTGTTAATCATGGTAAAGCAAAAATAAATAGCTTAGGCGACTCAAACGCGAACCTAATTTTCAAGGGCGATCAGGCATCCCCCAATTTCTTTTTAAGGGATAATTTCCCATTGACAAAAAGAAATAAGACGCCAGAACCCGCTAGGCAGAAAACAGTACGCTTTCAGTCTATTAAACACTCCAATTACGGAAATAACCCTACGATAATAAGGTGCCATAATTGTAATCGTGTTGGTCATATCGCGAGAGAGTGCCACTTTATCAACAATCCTATACCAAGAATTGCTGTCGGTAATACGCAAAATTACCGCAACCATTTGTTCAGAAGAACAAATTTTAGCACCGGTTGTGCAATAGGCCATAACCAAGGGGGATTGCGCCAATCAGTACCTTATAATGCGTACCAACAAAACTTTTATACCCCTCCCCCAAACAGTCAAACTAATTACCGATTTGAAAACCCAAATACTCGCCAAGGCCAATATAATGCAAGAATGCCATATAGAAATCACGAAAATTTGCCGACAAGAAATGAAAATTTTGTAAGCCAACGGTATTGGCAGTCAACGCCAGCAAACGGCACTGACACGAGACATCCACGTTACAATGATAATACATGGCGAAGACAGACAGACGTAAATCCATTAAATATGCTTACATAACCTAATGCGTCAGAATATCTATTACAGGCACCAACACATGAAATAAATCCCCCTGGACACGTGTCAGACACCTCAGAAATATAAGTTGGATCCTGGGGGTGCCAAGAATATTTAATAGGTCCAAGACAATATTAGTGCCTTCTTGTAGTGATATTATTAACAAGTTACCTATATTTAATGATTTTTGTGTAGAAAACGTATACTTTACAGCATTAGTTGACAGCGGAGCTACTGTAAATATAATAAACTCATGCGTATTTAATATGTTGCCTCTACATATTAGGCGATAGAAGAACCCTAATAATCCCAATTTAACAAGTGTGACAGGTCATAAATTAAATGCAAAAGGGTCAATTTGCCTAAACGTAAAAAAAGACAATAGATTTATTGAACTTACATACTTAGTTGCACAGCAACGGGTCACTTCAATGACAATAATGGTGACCGAGATAAAAGAGTTAAAACTTCTATCTCAATGGATCTTCTCAAATCTGACTTAAGATTAAATTTAAAAAGCACATCTACCCCACTACCAAACGCAGTTCTTTCGTCCTGCGCTGTAAGGACGGCTCGCCATTGGCCCAAGAGGACCAAGGATGTAAATCTTTCGTCCAATGAATTCTTTTAAATGTTTTTTGATGATTCAAGCATTCACACGGTTTTTTTTTTGCCATTTAAACTTCCTTAGAAATATTGTGCATAGCATTTTTTTGGCTACTAATTATCTTAGCGAAATTCGAACGACTAGCGTCGTTGTTTGACTGAAGCTAAAATGCAATTTTTCTTTTTGCTGATTAAGAATTTAGACTCTTGGAAGCGGTATTTGAACTCAATTAGGGGACGTTTATTTTCTGCTCGAATCATCTTTAGAAGGAAGGAATCTTGTATTTTAAATATATCATGGTACACATTTCAACAAATGAAACCCAAAATAAACTTTGAAAAATCAAGAGAATGTAACTGTGACAAGGTAAACCACGACAAAACACTACTGAAATATTCCAACTCTTGCATTTCACGAAAGAAAATCAAAATGAACTTTAAAAAATCAAGAGAATGTAACTGTGATAATGTAAATCACAACAAAACAATACTGAAATATTACAACTCTTTCATTTCAATAAAAGAAATAAAAAATTAACTTTGAAAAATCAAGAGAATGTATCTGTGACATGTTAAACCACGACAAAACACTACTGAAATATTCCAACTCTTGCATTTCAAGGGAAAAAAATCAAAAATGAACTTTGAAAAATCAAGAGAATGAAACTGTGACAAAGTAAACCACGACGAAACACTACTGAAATATTCCAACTCTTGCATTTCACGAAAGAAATTCAAAATGGACTTTGAAAAATCAAGAGAAGGTAATTGTGACAAGGTAAAGCACAAAAAAATACTACTGATATCTTCCAACTCCTGCATTTCAACAAAAGAAATCCAAAGTGAACTTTTAAAAATCAAGGAAAGAAATTCAAAATGAACTTTGAAAAATGAATAGAATGTAACTGTGACAAGGTAAACCACGACAACACACTACTGAAATATTCCTACTCTTGCATTTCAAGGAAAAAAAAATCCAAAATGAACTTTGAAAAATCAAGAGAATGTAACTGTGACAAAA